>NC_038255.2:49262931-49562931 GCF_000004515.6 Glycine max | reverse complement strand
ATCACATGCTCATGGATTTATCTAATAAGAAGACAATAATGAATTGATAACTGGAAGATGTGAGTGCAAAATTACCCCTCTAGCCATTATATAGGCTCCAACTAACTTATACCTTTAATGTAATTTTGCCCCATCCCCATTAATTTTATACTACAACAATTAAGTTCTTTATTTTGATTTTGGTGTGTTTGGTTGCTATCATATGTGACCCAATGACCACCACAAATTACTATTGAGCTTTTACTAAAACATTAAGAAAGTTAAATTCTATTTTTTTTTGTTTTATCCTCAATATTTTTTAAAGTTACATTTTTTTCTTAGTTCAAGCACATTCAATAGAAGTTGCTCCAACATGTGTATGTTGGGTTATACAATGGGTCAGTTGTTCGTTTAAACTTTAAAAAACAACTGTGAAAAAAGTGATTTTTAGAATAAGCATTATTTTTAGGGCCAATTTATCGAAACTTTAAAAAAGGTAATTAAAAAAGACGCTTATAATAAACGTTTTTTTAAAGCATACAGGATGAATTTGTTTAAACTTTTAAAAAATGATTTTAAAATAAGTGTTTTTTTAAGAAGTAGAAAAGATTTGCTTCTTAAAAAAATTGTTTATTTAAACTAAAAACAATTTACACAAACACATAAAAAACACAAGAAAAATGATTATATTATTTAAAAAATCACTTATTTTAAAAAATAAGCTTAAACAAACTCACGCATAGGATTTGTTTCTTTTAAAAAAAGTAAAAACGACTTATTTTAAGTAAAAATAGTTTAGACAAACATTCCAAGAAGTCATTAAACTGTTTATTTTATTTTAAAAAACAAGTTTAAGGGTGAGTTTGTTTAAACTTTAAAAAAAAACTTTAAAATAAGTTGAAAATTATTTTTTTTAAGTAGAAACAGTTTACACAGACAAACTAAAAAAACAGAAAATTACTTATTTTATCATAATAAACACTTATTTTAACAAATAAGTTTAAATAAGGAGAAATATTTTAAGGCACATTTATCACTGATTTCATTTGTTATACTCCTTAATTGCAAATCAAAGCTTTTAACAGGTGCAACTCTCCTTCAAGTGCATTCAAATAAGCATTTATTTGCTGGTATAGGTTTACAACATGAACAATTAAGCTACAATGTCTCTCAAGTGAGTTGGTTAAGGTATACTTTTCTTACAATAAAAAATGTCTTTTTGGAATAACATATACTTTTCTTACAATAAAAAATGTCTTTTTGGAATAACATATACTTTTCTTACAATAAAAAATGTCTTTTTGGAATAACATATACTTATTATTGAAATGTATTTTCAAAACAATGTATCATAGTTTCAAAAATAATTTTGAAATAGGTATATGTTATTCTAAAAATACATTTCTGGAAGAAAATAAGGAGATTCCAAGAGGTGTATAATGTGTTATTAAAATATTAAGAAATGATGAGTGTGGTTAGCAAAATTGGGAGGTGTAAACATCAAGTACCGCACCATTCTCCTAAGTTTTCCAGCCCGTTTCTGGTCTAAACCCTAGTATTATAAAAACGGGTAGGGTTTCTTGGCGTCTCTTCCTGCGTTGTGCGTCGGAGCTGTCTGTGCAAATTTGCGTTGTTCTTCGCGGCACACCTCACTCACTGAACGGTAAGTATGGCGGACAAGGCTGTTACAATCCGAACCCGAAAGTTCATGACCAACAGGCTTCTTTCCAGGAAGCAGTTTGTGAGTTTCCCTTTCCCTTCCTTTTTTCGCTACAAATCTGCACATAATTACTCGAAATATCACTTTCGGAGTCCTATTTGATTACTTTCAAGCTTTGTTTTTTTAATTTGCGTATCCTTAGCGAGTGTTATGCCTTCGCCATAAAGAGTCGTTCACGAATCTCACTTGGGTGAGCTGAGTTGTGTTTTTTTTAAGAGGATTGATACCATATTTTTTGTTTTTATTTTGTATAATTACATAATTATTAGAATTAGAATTATTTGGATCTGAAAATGTGCAAGGAGTTGTCTGATTTTCACTTTTTTTATACGTTTGGACAACGGATTTCTTAGTTTTCATATGCAATTTGGAGGTTATTTCCCTAATTGCAGTGTCAGAGATTCTTAGCGTTGGCTCTCTTAATCCTCTATTATAAACTTTGTTGTGTTGCAGGTCGTTGATGTCCTTCATCCAGGGAGGGCAAATGTTTCCAAGGTATTTTATTTATGAATTTTTTCATTTATATCTCAAGTTATCAATTGAATGTTAGCTCTTAAGTAGTTATTCATTGAGAACAATATTATGAAACGATATTAATTTGTTTTATGTGGATTTTGGAATATAGGCTGAACTTAAGGAGAAGCTGGCTAGGATGTATGAAGTGAAAGACCCTAATACTGTATTTGTCTTCAAATTCCGAACACATTTTGGAGGTGGCAAATCCACTGGATTTGGTTTGATTTATGATACAGTGGAGAATGCCAAGAAGTATGAGCCCAAATACAGGCTTATCAGGGTCAGTCAACAATTAACACAACCTCTGCTTGTTTTTTTTTACAATCTGAAATCACATTTGTTTTATGGTATTTAGATTTTTACAGTCCTGCACTCCTTGCAATATTGTTACTGTTATTTTTCTTTACATTTCCTTTGTTATGTGACTTTTCCTTCCAGTGGAGGGATATTGCTGCAATTGCACTTGTCAGTGTGTTTTAGAAACATTAATTTAAACCAGCGTTTCACATCAGTATTCATGAGATTTTACCGAAGAATTCATGAAATGTATTATGGTTGGTAATGGTGTGACTGTTGTCATTCTGTTTTTTAAAGCCTTCTTGATTTCATTATGTTTCAGTGTGAAGCTTAAAATTATCACCATTTAACATCACTTTATCTATCTTTATGTTATCTGATATTTGAGAATGATAATATTTTTTTATAATGTGTCTTGGCCATAATTACATCATTTTGTGCAAGTGAACTAAAATATCTATCTATTATATCAGAACGGCCTTGACACCAAGGTAGAAAAGTCAAGGAAGCAAATGAAGGAGAGAAAGAATAGAGCTAAGAAGATTCGTGGAGTAAAGAAGGTAATTTTGTAGCTAGCTATAATTTTCTTTACCTCTTATGTGATCCTTGTTTCATTAAAATTAAAACATATGGCATGTATTGTTCGTGCAGACCAAGGCTTCCGATGCTGCCAAGGCTGGGAAAAAGAAATAAGTTTTGAGACATCCTGTTTCAATTCCAAGGTTACATTGGTTTTGGTGCTTTGTAATAGTTATTTTATCTTATGCAAGATTTATAGAATGAGATGTTTTGGTGCAAGTGTTGATCCTTGTTTTAATTTATGTTCCATCGCTTATAACTTAAGATGTTGAGTACATTGAACAATTTTGAGAACTCGTGTTTTACTTTACCTTGCTTTCAAATATCTGGTAGATTCGACGTAATTAGTTATTATGTTGCGTAAATTGGGCCTAAACGCAGAGTTTAGTTGGTAGAATACCATGAAAGTGTTCTGTTAATGCCAATGGGCATATTTAAGTGCTTTAACAATTCTAATTATACTTATCGATATATGCTGATTTGCATTTCAGCCTCTGACCTTGCCGAAATTGAAAACAGAAAACAAAGAATCACGCAATGTTAGGTGTCAAGGAATACTGAATTTCCATGGTTTAGATAATAAATAATAATGCACTTTTTCGTACGGACACAAGTTGAACACCCCTTTTCTGGTTAAGCTATTTAAATATGGTGCCGCATAGAATTTCGAAGAATGACTTATCCCTGTTTTAGATGTGTATGGATGTTTTTTTCGTTTCACACCTATATAAACTTATCTCCATGATATTTCTTTACCATTGTAATCGCTTGATTAGTTTTTCCTCGACATTTTCAATCCTAGTGTGATTTCATTCTCCCAAATTTACCGATATTGGAGTTATGTTGGACAAGCATTTTATTGAAATCAGAACTAGTGTGCCACTTGTTGTCTATTTTGCCTTGCATGTGAAATAAGAACGTTCGTAATTTATCATAAATTCTCCAGTCTCTATCGTTGCTTCTCATCATCGTCAGATTATGTTGTTTTTTCGGTTGGAGTCAAAATCAACAGCCTATGTATGGTTTGGTGGTAGTTCAGGATTAAAATAAAATAAAAATGTATTGAAGCTTGGCTCTTTTAGTAATGGCTGATTTATGTAGGCGTTAGTTTGTCAAATCCCATTGTAAAAATAGGAATTTAATAACCTCGTTTGACTGTACTAGTTCGCACCTGCAAATTAAGTTGAATCGTTGCGGTATTGTTTATTAGTGAACTCGGACAAAATTGGGTGTTGTTCATGTCGGAGTTGGAAAGTTTAACTCTACAGTCATTTAAAAGCAAAACGATATTGATTGTGTTGGTCTCACTTGATTACGACTCACTTTTAGATTTTAACTCTCACGTGCTTGCACGTTCCTTCCACTAATCCACTTGGTGGTGAAACTAGGCTCCAATGTTTTCTGTTCTCAGCTCTCTTGCGTCGAACAATCAATATCCTTCTTCTCACTTGTTTCCTATCATGCCTGTCTCTTTCAGTTCCCTATTTATTTGCGAAACTTTCTAACTTGACCTTCCTCGATTCATTTGCGAAGCGTCTGCCATAGTTATTTGCGAAACTTTCTAACTTGACATTCCTCTCTTGGATGTTTTCTTAAACAACGAATCCCATTTGCATTTCTTATTGCGGCCCATTTAACTCATCAGTTCAGCACGTATGGGAGTCCATTAAGTTCTAAATTTGGTTTTAAAACCCATCCTGAAATTTGTATGATATAATTTGTGTTATGTGTGTATGATATTATAAATTGTGACAAGTTTTTTTTTTTTTATATAATTGCTATGTTGTATAGGTTTTTTAAGATTATTTCCTATGATTTGTTGTGATCAAATTTAATATTAATTATCTCTGTCCAATTATATCGGAAGTATCTCTTTGTTCTACCAAAATTTCACAAAAAAATAATTAGCATAAAGATTATATTTTTGTATTGAATGAAAATTTTATTATTATTTTTATATATTTTAAAGCCAAAGTTTTCAATGATTCTCTCATGATTAAAATTTAATTAGTATTTTATTTGTGATTTAACAACCTACAAAATTTCACAGTATTACATGCTATATATGTTTTTATAAAACAATATAATATTTTTATTAGAATACTCAAGAATTTTTAAAATAGTCAATATTTTTTAATAACATTTTATTTATTTAAATTTAATTCCAAACACAGATTGTTTTTCTAAAAGTTTCTTGAAATGTTAAAAAATATATTTTTATAAAATAAAATTTCTCATTATTAAGATCGAGATATTTTTCTCATTTTTTGTACATTTCAAATGAATATTTTGTTCTTCTTAATTAGTTATATAATCGAAGTACCTTTTTTTTTTTACTTTCATTAACTTTTTAATTAATATTTAACTTCATTCAGTTAACAATAAATATAGTGAAAAATATTACAAATTATGTTAAATTAATCAGTATGTCTCTAAACAATTTTAGAATATTTTATTAGGTTCCTTAATTAAAAAAACTATAATTAGGGTCTTGATTTTGTAAATTTATTGTAGTTGAGCCCCTGAAGATAGTTTTTATAGCCAGAAAATGATCATTTGTAGTGGTTTTAAAAAATCTAGGAGATCAATTAAAAAAATTAAAGATAAAATACTCAATTGTAGTTTTTATTTAATTTGAGGACCTAATTAAAAATTTCTAAATACTTTTGGAAATTACTGGATTAATTTAACTTACAAATTGTAAACACTAATTTTTTCTATCAGCTGATTTTTTAAATTTTAATAATAAAAATATCTGTATCAATGAAAAAAAATTATTAAGTATTTGAAAATGTAGAGGATAGTTTTTAATACGATTAAAAAAATAAAACATATACTGCAACGTTGCGTTTGTCGCAAACGAACAGGGAACATTCCTTGAAAAATTAAAATAGGGAATAGAAAATTAATACGTGGGGTTTGGTTGGTCCACTAGGCTTACCTAAACCAAAACCAAAACCACCCTTCGGATTCCCATTACCAGCAGCGAAGTGAGTGAGTCAGTCCAACTATAACCGAAAACCCGTGACTCAGCCCCACTTTTGCTTTGCTTGGCCTAACCACTAACCAAACCAAACCTCTCAAGTCTCAATGGCTTCTCAGCAACACGACGCCGTTTTCCGCGAAGAAGACATGGACGACGACGACGACGAGTCTCAGGAGGACGGAGACTACGAAGAAGAAGACGACGACGTTTTGGCCGACGACGAAGAAAACGAGCCCTCTCCCTCCACGGCTCTTGCCGTCACCGTCGCCGTCCCCGGTTCCTCCGTCTCCAACGGCGGTGCCGCTCCAATTTCGACGCCCACCGCCACCACCATCGTCGTCGCAGACTCCTCCGATCCGAAGCGGCGGCGCCTCGAGCCAGTCGAGGAGAAAAAGCCGCCGCCGACGCCGGACGACTCGCGGCGGCTGTTTCAGCGGCTGTGGACCGACGAGGACGAGATCGAGCTCTTGCAAGGCTTCCTAGACTACACCTCGCAGCGAGGATCCTCGCACCACAACGACACGGCTTTGTTCTACGACCAAATCAAGTCGAAGCTCCAACTCGATTTCAACAAGAACCAGCTCGTCGAGAAGATCCGAAGGCTGAAGAAGAAGTACCGAAACGTCCTCAACAAGATTGGCTCCGGCAAGGAATTCTCCTTCAAGAGCGCTCACGATCAAGCCACCTTCGAAATCTCGCGCAAGATCTGGAGCAACGTGACTCCAATCGGCGACAATTCCTTGGACGACGACGAAATCAACCCTAACCGTAGCCCCAACCCTAACCTTAATTTTAGCCCTATAATTCTTAAGAATGAAATGATTTTCAGGAACCCCGCGGAGAAGAAAACACCGAAACGCTCTCGGCCACGATCGGCGGTGAAAATCGAGCCAAATGACGGATCCGCGTCGAACAGAGATCATGATTGTATTAGCAATGCTACGCCTACTGCTACTGCTACTGCTGCTGCTACTAACACTACTCCTACTGCAGCTACTACTAATGATAACTGTAACAGTGGTTATGGAAATAACATACCGAGTATGATCGAGGAGACGGTGAGGAGTTGTTTGTCGCCGGTGTTGAAGGAGTTGATGGCAGGGGCCATGGGAGGAGGAGCGTTTGGAGCGAGAGGGTTTTCGTTGAACTTGAACCCTATGCCTTTGATGAATTGGAGTTTTGGCGGTGGGGAAATGGTGGATGAGAAATGGAGGAAACAACAGATATTGGAGTTGGAAGTGTACTCAAAGCGGTTGGAGCTGGTTCAGGATCAGATCAAGGCTGCTATGGAGGAGTTGCGGTCACACGGAGGAGGTTGATCAAATCTTTTAGTTTGTTTTTGGTTTTGTAGTGAGTGATTGGAGTTCTTCTTCCTCTTCATCATCAATGGTTGGTTCATTCTCATAGCTTAGTGGTTAGCTAGTAGTAACTAGTAAGTGGTAACTAGTGTTTTTCTTTTCGATTTTAGCTTTCGCTGATTCGGTGGAGCACTTGTCCTTTAAAATAAAAATGTTTTTAGTACATTTTAGCCGTTTTTATGTTCCTCTAAATTTCAATGGTCTCATACATGTACAGAACAGATTGAAGTAACTGGTGCGGAGTGATGGCTTTGTACCATTATATATGTTGTAAAAGATGCGAAAGTAGTGAGTTCTTAATTGTGCAACATTCTTCCCGAGTACTTTGCTCTTAAAGTTTTCATGCAGTATTCTGTGTCTTCGGGGTTTCTTGCTATATCTTTCGTATTTTTATGATTCAATGGATTGTAAAGATGGCATTTTCTAATCTGAAAGAGATTCTGCGATGTTCTGTGTCAATTGTTGAATAACGAAACAATGAATGCTGTAAACCAGGGGTTGTTGAAGAACCCCTCGATATTCATATATGCTGCAAGTGATTGGGGCTTGAAGCTCTTGGAATTTTGAATGCTTAACCTGTCTCAGTTGGGTCAGTTCTTGTCTCCGATCACTTACTCTTACTGCTCGTTCTGTAGCTATTGAATTTCAGGTTTTAAGACTAAACCATCAAATCAATCCTTCGAATTGCTATAATTTGTCAATTTAGTATTTGAAATTGATAACTGTGATCATTTAAATAATCAATCCTTGAATTTGGGGAGCTTGAATTAATTGATAGTTGTCAATTAGTCAATGTTAGGGATAAATCAATTAATAGGGTCGATTTCAGAGATTAAACTTATTTTTCCTTTAGGATCTTCCTAACTGTGTCTCGGTAGAATATTGTTTTTTTTTTTAAAAAAAATATTCATTGTAAAAATCATAAAAAAGTCATAAATAATATAATTTTACATATTTTAATAAAAAAGTTCTTCTTTTAATTAATATTCTAAAGACACGTATTAATATTTATTTTACTTTAATAATACGAGGAGGAATCAAAGTAGAGCTACTTTTAGAAGTTTTTTTTTTCTTTCAGATTCTTTAATATTGCTCACCATTGTCCTAAAATCAATTAATGAGAAAGCGTTTTTAAATCTTAATGTAACTGCACCGTAATGTGATTTTTGATAAATCTTTACTATAACTTTTGATAAGAAAATTCTATTTATTAGTAATTCATTAACTAATGCCCTTAATATACTTATTAGCATGTCTTTTCAATTTCTTTTTGGAAGTGGTAAGATTACAATGAAGCGCATCCATCGGCCAGGTATAAGGTATTTCTTATGGATGATTCCGTAGATTAAATTTCCAACTTTTCTCAGAGAAAAAGAGGTGAAAAGCAAAAAGGGACAGAGAGAGTAGGGAGGGAAAAGGGTTAAAAGACAAATGTTGTTTGCTTAGATTCATGCAATGATTAATTTATCCCTTATCCATTCCTATTTCATTTCGGAATAGGTTTAATTTAATCCCACGATTTCACTTCACCAAATATTAATAAACAATAATGCCAGAGTCAAACTGTCAATCATGTGGCAAAAGGGAAAATATTAAAAAATAGCAAAATTTTATCAACGTGAAATGCACGTGAATCCTTTATAAAACAAACGAGTAACGTTTTAGTATATTAAATTTTAAAATAAAAACGACTAAAAGACATGTAAGTTAAGATATACTAATAAATAATGAAAAGAAAAATAGAGAAAAAAATAGAATTGTATTTCCTTCATTTTTATTTTTAAGACATAATAATTTTGAAATTTTTTTATCTCTACTTATAAGATTTCATTTTAATTGTCTTATACATTAAATATTTTTTTTACTAAAAGGTCCTTATTTGTTTTAACTCAATAATTGAATGCAATTATGAATGGTATCTTTCTCTTTTCTATAAAATATTTTAAAGAAAGAAAAGAGTTAGTATAAGTAAGCAACAGAAGAGAAGAGAAGCCGAGTCCTAGTAATGAATAAAAAAAGATGGTGAAATGAGTGAGATGTGCGTACCTTATCCAAGTGGAATTGCGATTCCTCCACAGATAATGACAATGGCTTCAGCTCTCAACCCCTTTCTCCCAACTCCACCCTACTCTCAAACCTAAACTCCATAACTTCCCCACTCTCTCCCTCTTCACCAACAAACCCCTCTCCAAACCTCCAAAACTCACCGTCAACTCCGTCGACGTCTCCAAAGAAGACACGCCCGCGTCCCTTACCGCCCGGCTACCAGTTCGAGAAGCTTCCGGATGATTGGCGCTGCCCCACGTGTGGGGCCGCCCAGAGTTTCTTCCAGAGCAAGAGCGTCCAGACTCCAGATCGCTGGGTTTGCGCAGAACCAGCAATATGGGCTTGGTGGCAATTCTCTCACTTCGGCCCAGAAGACTCTTTTTATATACGGCACTTGTTCTTCTTTTCCCTCTTTTTGGGTGGCTACTTCCTACAATAGTTTTTGTATAATGCAACCTTTTTGAACAAGGGTTATGTTTTATTTGATGATTGTATATTCTTCTCTATCTGGAACTTGTATTTCAATGCTTAAGGTAATTTGTTGCTATGTACGTACGTAGCCACCACTCAAAGAGTCTTCATCTCTCTCGTATTGTTATTGTCTTCGACTTTTCGGGGGTTTCCCAAGAAACCTGGAATGGAAACTTAACTAGGCTAGCCGAAGCTTTTCTTGCTTTGCTAAATCATGGATGATTTATACCATTTTTACTATTTCTTATCTCTTTTTTCTCTATGTTTATCTCACCTTGTGATTGTAAAAATAATTGTCAGAATTTGTTGAATAAAAGGCAATTTCTCGTCATAGATTATTCTATCCCTACTTGTCTCCATTGAGATTTGAGAAATAACTTTTAAATATTTTAAAATGTTCAATTATGCAACTTTTTTAATTGTAAGAAGAGCATTTTCATATCAGTTTCTGTATCAATTTTTAAGGATCTCTGGAATCCTGTGAATCATATTTAATTTAATAATTCCAGACAATTATCAATTTTGTCTTCAATAATTCTTCTATATAACATTTATCGCATTATATAAAGCCACTAGAAAGGACTAACATATTCTTTTTATGCTTCCAAGTCCACATCACAATAGCAAGGTTAATGGAATAATGAAATCTAAGATAAATTTAAACTAATTTTGTAAAAATCAATCTTAAAAATTGATTTTAAATATTTAAAAATAACAACTTTTATAAACAATAAAATATACTTTTTTTGTAGATTTTATTTCTTAATACAAAATTACCTCTTTTAAATACTTGAAATCAGCCTTAAAAAATAATGGAAATTTGTCTTCAAATGAACAATATTTAAGTAAAAAACACAGCTTGGTGGGACAAAATTCATTCTTAAAAAAATTGAAGTTTTATACACATTAAATTAAAAAAGAGAAATATGAAATTTAAATAAGAAATTGGCATTCAGGGTTAAATTTGGACAAAATGAAAAACAAATGAAACAAAACGTTTTTTCTAACTACAAATTTACGATTGTCTATTCAAGTCAAATATGGTACATATGATAAATACAAATGCCACTGAGCGCAGCGGGATTTAATACATGCTATACCCTACTCATGCCGCGGACAGCAAAATCAACAAATACAAATTTTTACAATATTTCACGAGTATTTGTTTAGAACTTGAAAAGCAAGAATATTGTGAATATAGCTCTCGCACGTTTCCAATTGGTATAGCCTGGACAACTATCAATGAAGTGTATCAATGAAGTGCCCGTGTCTAGTGAAGGCAGATCAGAATTCTTAGCAGCACCTTCACTGCAGATTAGTGTCATCCATAGCTTCAATAAGCATTTGTCTGCCTATTGCATTACTGTATCAAACAATTGCCCCCTCCAACTCCATTGTTGAACTTGGATGAGCTCCGATTTGAGAATCAGTCTGAGAAATGGAAGAGGGCACAAGGCAAATAAAATCCACAGCAGTCACTATTGATTCCCGTACTCTGGCATGTCTTGGGGTTGTCGAGTTTTAGCTTGGTACACCTTTATGTGCTGCTTATCATAAGCTCCTCCCAATGCAGTTTCTTGATGCCAAGCATATATTCCATTCGTATCTGGTGCTCTAGTAATCCAATTTGGAGGTGGTATAGGAGGACCCATGTTCTGCACAAATTGGTGTTGTCCATTAGTTGTTGGCCCTGAATTGGGTGACCTCGATAACATCACCACCTGTGTCCTTGGCGAAGGCACTGCATATGGCCTAGGTCTTGCACCTTCCTCCATTGTCATAGTATGAAACCCAGTTCTCCCGTTGTAGTACTGTTCATGATGCTGTGACCTATCCTGTATCCTAAAATTCTGTTTCTCATTATTTCCACCATTAGATGAGACCGGATATCTAGGCCTAGTTATCATCCCCTGGTGATTGTTTTGTTGTCCGTAATAACCACTTTTGTCCTCGACATAATATTTTCCATATCCAGAAGGGCCAGCTGATCTGAGCCGGTTCATTGCATGATGGCCAGGAAACTGCTCCGGTGATCCATACGGCATGTTATTTGATTTAATGTTAAGGGAGTTCTTGACAAGACGATGTGCTGCTTCTCCCAGTTGAGGGCCAGCCATTGCTCCATGTACTTGTCTGTCGCATGCATCACACAAGAAAGGTAAGAGCTCTTTCAAAGTCTCTGTCTTATCACTCACATAAAGACCAGATTTCATGCATAAAAAACTTCACGTGCAAAATTTGAAAGACATTGACAACTTAACAACCCACTCAAAATGGAATTTTCTACATTTATTGGAGTATATTTACTCGATACTGTGTTTTTTTTTTGAGTATACTTCAATAAATATTCACCACAGGACAATTACTTGAAGTAAATATTGACAATTTCCTCAAAAAAAAAAATTGTCCACATAAGGTGGTGAGTAATAACAGTACTACTACCACATCGAACATTAAATTTAAACAGTTGTGGATTGTATGCCAGACAGAAAGAACATGAAAATTATCCTACACCAATCTAACAACCTCAGGAATAGATTCTCACCTTTCTCTGCCTTGTCGCCGACCACTATTCTCTTCATGCCATAACACAGGAAAAGGTTTAATATCAATGGCTTTTAATATCTGCATACATAACCAATGTCAAAGTAAATGAGATCTATACCATAGATAAAAAGAAAACAAGGAGTATAATTTTTCTTTGAAAAACCAAACAAAAATATATAATATTTGATTAAATGAATAATGTCATGGCACCTATCTGAGCTATGTTATTGACACAAGAATCTGATTCTAAACATATATAAATGGGGTTAAGTAAGTTTTCCATCTCTAAAAAATTAGCCAATTTTCAACTTTGGTTCCTAAAAAAATATATTAGATCATTGATTTCATGGAAATACAAGTTTGTAGTCCTTGCTGGTAGTTTTATTCTGTTAAGTGATGATGTGACATATCAGGTTATGCCATGTGGCAATGATCCATTTGTCCCATCACCACTTAATGGATCAAAACCATCTGGATGGACTTAAAACACATGTTAGGGTGTGTTTAGGTAAAGCTTAATTTGGCGTTTGTTTAATAAGCTCCTATCACATAAAGGCTTATGCCATAAATTTGCCCACGAAACTTATTGGAATAGGCTAAAAAGAGCTTATTTTGATAAGCTAGACTAAAAAGCTTATTGAAATAAGCTAAAAAGAATTTACGGGAGTCAAGCTATTTTCATGGCCTCAAATCAACTCCACATTAACTCTTTCAAATGCCCCCCTTAAGCCTAAACAAATGAATCATGAAGCTCCGTCTACAGGATGTATCCATTAATAATGTCAAATGCTAAGAGAAGTCAGTATCACCAACCTTTTTTGGCATTAGTACACCATCCGGAGCTTTTGGAATATGTCTATGTTTACGAGGATTAAGATAAGTAATGTTTCTGAAATTTGAAACACTCAACATTAGTTCATCCAATGATTTTAAAATATTAGGCAAGTCTAAAGATCAAAACTTACAAAACTTGATTAAACTCAATGTCTTGCAATCCCTTGATAGGAGAGGATACAATGGTTCTGAGCACATTCCTTTCATACAACCAGAGATATCCATTCATACCATCACTGCTAATAAATAAAAGAAGACACACATGACTGATGACAATTACCAAACATATTTATGATTACGACTGGTGACCATTACCAAACATATTCACTAACCTAACTCTTGGATCAATTGGTTGAGCAGGTCTTTCATGCAGAGGCAATTGACAAGAATATTGATAATATGATAAGATATGTGGAGCCAAATTATGCGCACTGCTGACATAGAGCAAATCAAGCATCTTACTATTTCGGAGCTGTTCTTCCTCCTGCACATAACATAACAAATGTGAATGAAATCGAGCACCCAGATGCAAAAATATGATTCAAATTAACAGCTGTAAATGTCTAGCGGACTAAAAAAATTTCCAGCTCAAACCAAAATAAAAATTCCAGCAATTGCACAGCAAAGAGTTGGGATAATTGTGCAAAAAGGAACAGCATTAACAGAGGGGTATGACTTAACTATTCAACAATTTCTATTTCGATAAACCATAACAGTCAACTTCTTTGACAATTTATTCTTTGATGCAATTTGAAGGCCAACAATGTTGGACCACTAATCTTATATAGTTAGTCACAAATGTAATAGACCAGAACTAAATATCATAACAACCAACACCCCTCCCCCAGAAAAGTAAAAATAAGAAACATTTCCAGACCGTTAATGTGGCTTCAAGCTTGCTTGTGGCAGAAAGCAATTTCTTCTCATCAATGAATGGCAACTTGGCAACACCCTGAAAGTTTTCCAACAGTAACCTTAATCCCCAGTTCATTATAAAACGTTAATAAAACATTAAAAACACACAGACCATAATACAAAATTATATTACCTGCCATGCAAATCGTTTTCCATTCATGTCAATCTCAAAATCTGTCAAAAAGTGATACAAGTAATTCTAGAAACTCTATAAGATATAGCAAAATATGTCGATACCAGACAAGTGATCTCACCAGCAGGGTAGAATTGAAGAATAGATGATGAAGGATCAATCATCAAATCCCTATATTTTTTAGGCAGTGCACTTGAACTGTAACAAGAACTTAACAAGCATCAGCACAGGATGCATGATATGATAGATCTGAGGACAGGAGAGGTGAAAAAACCTTGAAGCGGGTAGGGTCCCCATTAGCTGATCAAATGGTTTAAATGGTTCTCCCAAAAAAAATGTTATCTCCAGATCAGCTAGATCTTTAAGATCAGAAGCAAAAGGAGCATAATGGTATGGGTAGTACCTGAACGAACAAACAATAGTGAAAAAATTGAAGAATAGTCATGAGTGATAAATTCAACCAAAATGAAGAATAGTCTTAGAATTTTATGTCAATCATCTTAAAGCCACTCAAACATCAAAGCCTGTATCCCAGCCCTCAAGGCATCCAGTCCATATTATATCTTGTTACACTCCTTATAAAATCATGATTAGAAGTTCCTGCTAGCAACCACCTTTGAAATAATAACAGAATTTAATGAAAGCTCAATAGTTTTGAGCAGTAATGCAAGGTTCCAAGAGAATAAGAAAGTGCAGGAGAAACTTACTAAAAGAACATATGTGAAGCAAGACATTCTTGAAAGAAAATAATCAACCCTGTATATTTTATTTATCTTATTACCCTTAATGCAAAGTATCATAAAATTTTCGGATCATCTTGCCACAATGTGGAGAAGGAACAGAAGAAAGTGTTATTCACAAATGAGGAATAATTGTTGTACTCAAGCGACAGAATGATCACTAAACCTCCATTCTACTAAAACCGTATGAAAAGTCACTTGTACCCATTGCTTTGGGCACACCACAATTGAATGTTTAGTTAACCAACAAAACTTTACTAATCACATTGTTGGAAATAATGTTATTTAATTACATAGGAAATTGTATGTTCATTATCGCATGATAAAATGCATTTAGAACCCAAGGGTATTTGAGTTGGGGCTTAAGGCCTAACTCAACCCCCACAAAAATGGCTTGTAAGATGAGGATTACCCAAGCTTATATAAGTTATATTTAATTATATATCTAGTCAACGTGGAACTAAACACCACCATGAGGCTGCAATTAAGGCAGCTTCCAACATAAATGTACTTATGTACCAGCTTATCAATCCAGTAACAGAAAATAGCATGAATGGGTTCAAATGTAGTCTATTAACTAGTAAAAGCACGACAAACCATTGCCATGAGCAGACACCCTGGTAGTAGTACCGACAAACCCAACAAAGGCCTTCTACATATTTTAAGACCTACAAGGAAAACCAAGACCATAAGCTATCTTCTATGCAATACGTATGAATATGAAAACCATAGATTATTGGAGTTGGGTACAATAGTCATCCACAAGAAGGAAAAAACAAATAAAATCAAGCAAACCACCAATCAATTCGTGAGGAAAACATAACATAAATTTTCAACCAGTGTGAGGTCCTTATTCTCTCATGAGCATAACAGATTGAGGAACTGCACAAGCACACTCCCTCTTGTGAAACACAGGAAGATAGTAAGATCAAGAGTTCAAGACACACTAACAGCATGTGCCTAACATATCATTTAAAAAGAAAACGGTTCTGTGGTTTGAGAAAATTGTTTTCTGCTTTCACTTTTAATTACAAAATTGTCACCTTTTTTTTCCCATGATGTTTTCTGTTTTAAAAAGTTTATATAAGAAATAGTGAAAACAAAGTTTTGAAAACAGGAAACCATGTGATAATAAGGCAACATTCTTTTAATTAAAAGTGAAAATAGAAAACATTTTCACAAAGTAAACAGGCCCTTATACACTCATTTAAGGTGCTTTTCCAAAAGTTGAATATGTTATCACTGATAATACGACACTTGACTTTTAGTATTGAAAAACTTAAACAATGGATTTGTACATTTGAAATTGTTTCCATTTTAAGCCATGAATGTGTATAGAAAGGAAGGTGACAGCAAACAATTCCAAGAATACTGACAGGACATACTGTATCTTTCTTGATTTTGTCAATCTTCTCCGGATCCAATGCACCAAATTTTTCAGCATAATACCTTTCCTTGTATCCAGGCTCTCCTAACTTAACCTGAAAAAATAGCAAACACTATGTTGTTTATAAATTTTCTCACTATTGGATTTCATGTAGTCTGACATTGGCAAAGTGTCCCTATTCAGGGATCACTTTACATGTATTGTATCTAACCATAAAAATCATGAATCCTTCTAACCCAGGACCTTTTAGCTACTTTCAACTAACAAAAGGAACATTTAATTTTAAAAAGACAAATTCTAGTTGCGAAAGTAAAAGTTATCATCAGTTGTACCCACTAAAAGAAAACACATGAGAAAAGTAAAAGAGTAACCAAGTTGTTTTAGAAGAGAGACAAAGAAAACATTTTCTTCATGCATCCAAACAGTTAAATTAGGGAACAGTTAACTTCAAATTGATATCAACAGTCACAGACACACACTGACACAAACTCTTTTTATGTAGGCAGATGTTGAAGTTGTTTCCAGCACTGCCCATGCAGTTCTTGTTTTATATAACAATGGGGGATAAAACAGAAGTACAAGTATAAACCCTTCAACATGGCTACTAAAATTTATCAGATTCCCCCATGATTGGTTAGTCATAAATGCAACAAGGCAAACTATAAGTAATATCAAGAGCTCTGCAGCCTTACTTCCAAAGGTTACCAAAACAATAGATCCCACCAAGGATCAGACAAGGGAGGTAGAACTTACCTGTTATATATAAAATTATATAGAATAATATAATATATGTATAGATACAAAAATAAAACAAAGAATAGGAACAAAAAAATAAAACTCGCAACTACTATTTAAGTATTTTCTCAAAATACATAACAGACGTAAGTTTTTAAAGTTACTACAAGCTTTACAAGGCTTCCTGACAACAATTTTAATATGATAAAAACTGAAATTAAATGGCAGGAAGTTGGAACCGCATCATTGATCACCCACAGACCAGCAGAGCACAAAAACTGAGCACAACCACAAACCATCATACAACAATGGAAACAGAGGAAGATAGTAATTACAGAAGCAACCCACCCAGATGAACCCAAAATTCAATCACAAAATGACACACATCCTAGCACACATTCAATCACACAAGGTTGCTATTAGGAAGCCATCTTAGTTTTGGTCACCCCTCCTGGGGGCTGTCTTAATTGCAGTCTCAAGGGGGTGTGTTTAGTCTTACATGAGTCACATCACCCTAGAGATATGGCTTAAACAGAGTTTATAAAGCTTGGCTAATCCTCACCATACAAGCCAGTTTTGTGGGATTGAGTTAGGCCCTAAATCCAAATTCTAAGATAATATTAGAGTTTATCCTTGATCCATTGTTGGGCCACCCGTATTGCCATGCTCCATGCCCATAGCCCTGTGTGTGAGGTGGAAGTTGGAAAGCTGCCTTAATTGGTGTTTAGTCCCACATCGACTAGAGATATGACTTAAATAGAGCTTATCAAGCTTGGGCAATCCTCGCCTTACAAAGTGGTTTTGTAGGGTAAAGTTATGCCCTAAGCCTGAATTCTAAGAGTTCTGGGGAAGTATTGAACAATACAATGGCAGCAAGGGTTTGAGGAACCCACGCCACCAACTCAGCAAGGATTCAAATATTTTCAGCTTGACTTGGTTTTCTCTCATAGTCCCAACCACACAAACACAGCAAGCTTTATGAGAAAAAAACTGCTTAACACGCACAAACTCAGCGTGTTCACAGTCAAAACAGCAAGCAACTTCAGAAGCAACTCACTCAGATCTCATCCATAGAGAAACAAAGGAACCCAAAATTCAATCACACAATGTCGCACATCCCAGCACATGGCCAATCACACAAGGTTGCAGCAAAGCTTTGAGCAACACAATGGCAGCAAGGGTTTGAAGAACCCACACCACCCCACTCAGCAAGGATTCAGAAATTGAGCTGGACTGAATTTTTTCCAAGTCCCAACCACACACACGGCAAGCTTCTCTGAGAAGTGAGAACACACTTCTGAACACACAAACTCAGCGTGTGTACAGTCAAAACATGTGATTTTACAGCAAACTCGCCATATTGTGTTCTGAGCTGGGATTGAGACGAGCTTCCCGCAAAGACAGAAACATACAACTCTGTAGGTCAGAATACAATTTTTATTATCATAATTCTATGAGAAAACAAATTTAATTACCCATCATAACCCACAGACATGCTACCCTAGATGTATGTTTGGGAAGCCACTAGAATTACTATGGTTTGGGGTCCAAAAAAGTCAGCAAAAAATACTAAATTCAAGCGAAATGATTAAAAACATTTGGGCAAAAAATCTTATTACTGAACCTTGTCCAAAACTGAAGCACGTGGTTCTCCAGGCATGTCTCCTCTTGCCCTAGCTTTCATCTCTTCATTAATTTCTGTAGCCTGAAAAACAATCAAATCACAAATAATGCATATCAGGAAGAAATATATAGCTCAATCATATCAGTTCATGAAATTAATTAGACAGACTTGTGAATGACATCTCCAGGATGTAAAGTCTAATGTCACAATACATCCACATCAGAATTCCTTTCAGAACAGTACATATGAGAGAAGAAGAAACAAAGGGTACCAAATACAATAGTATCCATGCTGGTGTTGACTTGGGAACTTGCATGTCAGTAACAAGTAACCACCAAAGTTGAGAGTTACGAATTAGAGGGAGACACTATACCTAGACCCTAGTATAGTGGAACAAGGATTAAGGAATTGTCCCCTAGAACTTCTCATTGGATAAGGTCCCCAATAATTCTGTACATCCTGACCAAAATTTGCCTAACCACTGAATTTTACTTACAAGTCATTTCCTTTATTCACCAGAAATTAGAGGAGAACTCCACTCCCAAATTAAGTATGATACAGCCATATCAAATTCATGCTTCAGCTACAGTTTATACCCCTTTTATAATTATTTAATCTGTGGAGTACCCAAAGCCAATTTAGTTCCCCCATATATGCTCAATATGACTTTAAATGACATGAAGCAGTGTTGTTTCAAGTCTTCTTACCAAATAACTTAATTCCAAAGTTCAAATAGGAAGCACAAATCACGGATGAGGGAATAAAATTGTGATGCTTCAGTTAGAAATTTTCAACAGAAACAATGGACCAAAATATACAGAATGTAAAACGGAATGGAATGAAAGATTTTTCCCCATCAATATTGATAGAAAAGCTTTCTTACAATGCATTAAGCAAGCTATCCCATCTCTAAATACAGAACCATGAAAATAAGTAGAACTCTGACAATTATTGAATATGATTGGTCCAAAACTCCAGAGGGTTCAGAAGTTTAAGAATTAATGATAATTATTCGTTCCAAAGAGGGATAGTCAAAACACAAAAATCACAATACCTGTTGAATCCGAACTCGTTTCTGAAATATTTGATCTTCATGAACAGCAACAGACTGAATAAAATGTTCTACTCTCTCTAAGAAAACCTAGAGTGTTCACCATATTACAACAGTCATTGAAGAAACAAAATTCCAGATGGATGACTTAAGAGATAAGACAAGCAAATTGAAGGAAGATGATTGCTAAAAAAGATTCAGTCACATACCAGAACACATCACAGCTTTACAAAAACATACAAAAAGACACACACGAATTAATTGAATTTAAGAAAAAAAAGAAATTTACCTCACCCGCTTCAGTAAGATAACCACCCATGGCGGTGAATTCTTTTCTGTAAATATGCATCAATAAATTTAAAGCCCCCTGAAACAGTAAAAAGTTTATCAAAGAGAACAACATTGACATTTAGGTAGACAGGATGATATGCAGGTAAAAGGGGATAGAATGAGCATGCTTTTCTTAAAAAAAAATCATTCAGAAAAAACGAGAAGCTGATAGCACTGGCATACTTCCTGTTTCAAGCTACATCTCAATATAACATGGTGCCTTCCAGATGCTTACCTCACGGATCTCTAATGTTGGCATATGTGGAAGAAAGTCATTGCCAACAAAGAAGCATAGAAATACAAAATCATCCACTATGCGTTCAAAGTCAATCTCAAAAGGAGGGTTGGGAATCTCCATTTCATATTGCAAATATTCACGCAGCACCCAGATGTTAAGAAACTGTACATGCAAGGTTTTAGTTTGAAATATAAAAAATTAACAGACGAAAAATGAATATTCAGCCTAACATGCTGGATTCCAATATCCAACCTGATATTTCTTCTTGTGAATTGGGGTATCATCAACTGGATTCCAGTCCTCAGCTTTCTCACCTGGCTTACCACGACATTCAGCTGCAAAATGGCCAAGTTGGCCACACTGAAAACACTTCTCCTGTTGTCCAGGGAAAGTGATTACCTGTTCAAACATGTAATTAATCATCAGGGTAATCTATTGGAATCAATGAACTAAAATCACCATGACAATTTGTAAACTGGAAACTAACCTCCCTCAATATTGAGAAATGAACCTCATGTGTGGCTAAGGACAACATAATTAAATCAGCATCCTGAATTAAAGATCAATGTCATCACACCATATAAAAATCAAGGAAAGGATAAATACACCAACCTCAGATAAATTGAAAATTTCAAAATCAGACAAAAACTGACCAATCCATACAAACAGTGACGAGTATTTGGATTAAACCCAGGAAGGTTACGCTGTAATCGTATGTAATCCATTATTTTATGTTCTCCCTCACCAGGAACATTTGAATCAGAAAGTATAACCTTCAAAAAATACCGAATGCAGCTCCATAAATAAATATACAGAGACAAAATATTCTGAAAACCAGATACATTTACAATATGGGAAAAGAACATAAACAGGATTACTCCACAAGGAAGGAATATCCAATATTGAATGGATCAAGGGGGCAAAGAATAAATAGGATAAGGTCAACCTTTGTATTCCACCAGCCAGGGTTGTAGTTCAATCTAGTCTGTATATAATACTGAAGAGCCACTGACAGCACTCCCATAAATGGAGTGCCAGGGGTAATGACATTTGAATCATAAGTCTCTGGCTTGTCTTTAGAAGACAAGAGTTTCATCTCACCCTCAAATTCTTCCCTAAGTCTTTCAATTTCAGCTTCCTACAACATCACATTGTATTCAAACTTCGTAACAGAAATATCAGGAGATCATTGTAAACAGGAGCATGTTCATATTCTTACAGCCTCAGCTGCGTCTTTCTCAGCTGCATCTTTTGCGGCTCGGAAACGCCGTGAACGTTGTTGATTCATTTTGGCTCTTGGTGCAACACCATCTTAAGGGGCAAGAAACATATGGAAAGAAATGGTAGGAATGAGGAAGTGATTCAAAGTTAAACCAAACATACAATAACATAACAATTCAAACAAAAAAAATTACAACCTTCCAAAATTTGGATTTTTAAAAGTTCTATCTTTCCATATTGGCTATTCTGTTTTACAAACACTTATCTGAGTCTTTTACTTGAAAATACTTGCACTAAATTTTGAATGTACAACCATACAGGAGTGTGCCAAAAGTTACTAATCATCGAAAAGAAATAGAAGGCATAATGAGAAGTTAGGAATCAAATGGATTTATAACTTAAAGGAGCTGTCTGGCAGATTGTCCACAATGAGAGACTATGACACACAAATATGATATGGAGTTATGGCACAAATATATAGGATATGATAAATGCATTCCACAAATCCAAACAACGAGCATGCTTTTGGGACATTGCTAAAAACAAAATAGAAATTATAAATCATTGCCATCATAATTGTTGCTTATTGTTTACAAAGAGGAATAGTGTCAATCTTATTTCCTCCGTGAGTGTCATCTGCAAGTACGATGAAGTATTGGGAAATGCTTGGTGCTCCATAGACAAGAGATACAATAACAAGAAGAAGCAACATACCGATTGCAAGATAAAGAAGCTTCCTTGGGCGAACCAATGAAAATATATGGTCAATGTAGTCAAAGATTGATTTGAATACATCTTCGTAGGTAGCGGGTGCTGGCTGCATTTTAAAGATTAATCAACAACAGGCACTTTACAGAATAGAAATGCAAATTTACAAAAAAATCACTTCCTTTTAGACACAAAATAAAGAAATTACAGATCCCAATTGCCACAGTCTATTCAGCTTTGTATAAGGTTTCACCCTAGACCCTACTCACATAATCATGTATGATGCCATTTCTTCAAAAAGCACCAGGAACTCAATTTACAAATGCAACAAATTTTAAAACAAGTTTTCAACAACCAATTCAGGAACATACGGCCTCAATATCTCTAAATCCAATAAAGAAATCCATACAAATACTTGAAATGAGAAGTTGAAACAGAAATCTCAGAAGTCCACTGTCATTATTTTCCGCGCTCTTTACTTATTTCTATTAGATTGTACATAATGACTTTTTTTCAGCCAATGAAGAAGATATTAATACTATAAACAGAATAATAGGTTAATCGGTTGCAATATTCTGAGTCACGAGAAAAAAGTGAATAGAATGAAAGTGAGGTGAAGCGAAGCATATAGGTACCTTGCCATCAGGGTGAAAACAGGGGTGAATGATGCCGTTCATGTCCAAGTACAAGTTGTCGAACTCCATGCCACTGGGATTAGGTTTAGACACATCAACGGCGCCGGCAGAGGGATCCTCCTCCACGACGTCGGTGATCGAGAGCGGGTACCGATCCGCGAGCCACCGGTAAAACGCTGGCACTCCCATATTTCCGGCTCGGTTCAGTCCGGTTCGGAAACGAGGAGAGACACAGATGGAGAAGGAAAAAATAAAAAAAGAGATGGAGATCTGTGTTGCCGTTTAATGTACGGGCGGCTGCGTTTGCCGCCTTATTTCATAGACCAAAATGCCCCCGTTTAAGTGAGCCCTCACCGAACCGGTGGTTATTTCTCTGCTTCGGCTTTTACAGTAAATCCATCCAAAATAAAATCCTAAACACCTCTTATTTGTATTTTTTTTAAAAAAGACTAAAGAATCTTTTTGGTTTATTTTAATTTTTTATCTTTTAAAAAATTTATTTGTATCTTTATCTTTTTTTAAATGATTAAAAACAATATTTTCATCAATTTAAAATTAACACCATTAATTAATATTTATATTTAAATATTGATCCTTTTTAATCGTCATAAAATATATTTTTCTCCAACCTTTGTTAATATCGTTAATTAGTATTTAAACTTTTATCTTTCTCCTTCTTTTCTTTTCTTCTCCCTTGGGCGATTTTGGCCACCATAGTTGTAGACTTATATCTCTTTCTTTTTATTTTCTTTCCCTTCTCCCCATGTTCTTTTAGCACCATCGTCGATCGATACACATCTGTCATCATACATCCTCTTTCACGCACTGTCGTACACTGTTGTTGAAGAAGCTGAGAAAAGAGAGATGTCAGATCTTGATAATCCAGATCTACAAAAGCAGAACCCAGATTTTGAAATTGGTATCATATCTACAAAACTCATCTCTACAAAACGCAAAATGATTATATTGGATCCGCTCCAAGACTCAGGTCTACAAAACCCAACTTTGAATAAACAGTTAATTGTGGCTCTCCCATGTTCGTGTTTTACCCAATCCAAGTTGTGTCCATTGCGACACATGGTCACATGTCATCGCGACACGTATTCATTTTGTTGTCAAAGTCATTATCATGTGTAGAATGAAAAGAGTCTGCCACTATGGTGGCCCAAAACCGTGGAAAGAAGAAGGAGATATGAGAAAAATAATTTTTTTAATAGTTGAAAGCTGTCAGAATCTGAATAGCGTTAACGATGATCAAAATAAACTTTTTAAAATAAAAGATCAGTAAAAAAACAAAATAACCAAAAAAAATCATTTAGCCCTTCAAAAATGTATTTTGAGTCCTCAAACTTTTCGTCAGATTTAGTTTTAATCCATGTATATTTATATTTGTGAATTTAGTCCACTAACTTTTAAAAATATATGAATTTAGTAAAAAAAATTTAAACTTTGTAATGGTAAAAATTCATCATTGAATGTTAAATTTAAATGTAAAGAGAGATTAAATTCACATATTTTTTAAAATTAGAAGGATTAAATTCATTAATTTAAAAAATACAAAGATAAATTAACTTTTACTAAAAGTTTGAAGACCAAATATACCTTTTTCCTTTATTTTTTATGTACCTTTCACAAATTAAGTTCGACTGAAAGTTTGAAAATCAAATTCATTAATTTTCATTTTTTAAAAAGATGATGTATTAAAATTTGGCTTGGCACATTGAATGGTGATTTTACTATGAAATTATGCAAAACAATTATCAAACAACGACACCCACAAATTGCATATAAAATATAGCTCTTTTCATGAAGATACCAACATATTGTGCCCAACATCGCGTGTATATCCAAAAGAAACAACTCCTGTACATTCTGTACAAATTATTGGCTTATTCAAAAAAAGAAAAAGAAAAAAAGAAATCCCTATACAAATGTAGTAATTGGTCTTTTTTTTTTTTTATTTAAAAAGTAGCCCTTGCACAAGTTTACTAACAATAGGCCTAAAAGTTGCCTATACACAATATGTACAAGAATGTTAAATATATTCTCTTTCCAGCACCCTCTAACTAAAATTTATTAATTTTAATTGTCTTGCTTCTCATCTAATAACGTGCTAAGCATGGGTTCCTCACCAATGTCGCAATCTGCTGTCTCTTTTTCTTTCTTTTGTTCTACTCATAGAATATGGAATTCTGCGTTTTTTTCTTCCAATAATTATTACAAGTTATGTTTGGAGCGACTTGTTAGACAATGAACAGCGACGAAGTGGAGAATAAAAATAATCAACCGGAGCGCCTGCTACACGTTTGTTATTTTTAAATACTTATTATTAGCTGTTAAGGGACTTACTGAATAAACATTATCATAGCTAGTAGTTATTATATGAGCATAACGTGTATATACATTATTAAGTTTAAGGGAAAAAATAACAGATATTTGTTGGGGAGTAAATAAGGAGTAGATTTACCCCCACTAAATAACAATCACACGAAGCAACTTGACAACAAATTAAGCGGATTGTATTTAACTAAGAATTTCTTTTCTTTTTTTCTTAGTTTCTATCTAATTACAAATTTATTCGCCGAGAAAGAGGAGAGAGAGGAATTCGAACCCTCGATCATTCTTTGTTCCAAAGTATATGTTTAGTTTTCTATCGGCATGTATATAGGTGAATAAAAAAAACTATTCTTCTGTATTTTTTTATTATAATTCTTTTTTGTCAACTTTTGTTGGTAAATCGGAGGATTAGAAACATGGTTATTGCTTTCCAATTAAGTGTTTACACCAATGAACAACAATTACATAAGAAAATTTGATAACACATTTTAACTTAAAATTTTGTCAAAATTTATGAATTTTTTTTATACTTATATGATACTTAACTTTTCTACTTCCAGATGTGTGAGACTTCACTTTACACTTATATAAAAATATATAATATGGAGACTTCCCCTCCACACTAATCACGAGTTTTTGTCCATTCCATCACTAATTAGAAAGTCAAAATAATTTTACTATGGATTTTGTTTGTCTTTGGCATCTGTCACGCTCGATTGAATCTTATCGACCAGCAAACCATGCCCCATTGCCCACAGATAAAAAGTTTCAACATTCATCAATATCAAATTGCATGTAAACAAAATCATTAATTTGGTGCAGGGAAAGCTTAGCCTCGAGTAGTTCGTTAATTTGGTGCTAATTTTAAAACTATTTCTCAATTACCATAACGAATAGTTTTGAAACTATTTCTCAATTGAATGGATACAAGACTTCAATTTTTTTCCCGCGTTGTCTCAAGGCATTAGTTTATTAGTTTATTAGCATGTTTGAATGGGGGTTTCCTGTTCTGGACGAGAATAAACTTGAAGCAAAATATACTTGCTTTTGCGTCATTTGAGGCTTTTGGACGTGGATTTATTAGAAAACGTGGATGTGATGATAGACTCAAATCCAAACACGCTATATGATATACCACGTCATTGCAGAAATACGGTGAACTTGAGCTGTTTATTATAATTATAAAACAAAAAAATGGTGTAATTACATCAAAGATACGAATTCACGTCATAGTTTTTTATAGGGAGTTGCACGTGCCAGTCCTTTTTGTTTTTGCATAATATTGATTTTACAAATTATTATTTCAATAATTGGAAAAAAATGAAAAAATCTTTATTCTTTAGGTTGGCATTTAACGCAGTGGAGTTTGATTTTTGTCTTGTACTTCTATTTTCCAAATTAACGTTGGAAATTCGAAACAAGAAACAAAATACGCAAAGCAGACCAAAGACCAAAAGAACAAGACAAAACAAAAAAAAAAAACAAAAAAGACGTGACAGATTAAAATCCCATTGCTCCATTTGCTATTCGGAAATATCAGAATCAGACCATCCAAACGAAGCAGAAAGAGCTCATAGAAGTTCTCGTCCTCTTCTCTCTATCTTGAATCTTCTTCTCTTATCAGAAACGCGCGTTGCTCGGATAAGGTTGTGCTGCGCCGACTCACTGGGTGAGCCTTCCCATTCCATTTTCTTACTCGCTACACTCAATTTTCCAATTGCATTGTAGTAACCATTTTTATTTTTTTTTATCTTTCTCACTTTCTCTCTTCCGCTTTTGCTTCTGCTTCTGCTTTGTATCTCTGTAACAGTTAACTCCTTTTTCTGTATGCTTTTTATCCGTTTTTTCATATCCTCTGCCTCAAAATCTTTAGCGCTTACATTGTCAGATAGATACCCGAATTTTATGTACCTTTCTCCTGGATTAGTTTATTGATGATCAAGTGTTTTTAACTCTGTTGACCTCTGATTTTGAAGCTTGAACTTCGCTTCAGGGGTTCATCTATTTATCTTATTCTTGCTACATATTTGTTTTTTCTTTCCCCTAGTGGATCGACTCATGACACACGAACAAGAATTCTAGTTTTTCAACTAGTAATAATTTTGAAACATGAGTACAATAAGTTTCCCAGGTCAATCTGAGGCGTGAACTATTTTGTTTTATTTTCTATCTGATCCCCACCCTTTACTATAGAGGTCATGTTCTGTTTCTTAATTGGCCAGTTTTGATGTCTTTGGTATTTGTATTTACGGGAAGAAAGAAAATACCAATGCAAATGGAATTCTAAATGGAAAATTGCATATTCTTGATGATCTGTTTTTCGTCACAGGATAAGTCAACTCAATCAATACAAGTCAGGATAAATTGATTTATGATGATTTTATGTCTTTCTGTTTGTAATTACCAGAATCTTTGAACCCTTTTTATGATTTTGCAGTACTTTGCTTAATATGGCGGCTGAGAAGTCAAACATTGCAAAAGATGTGACTGAAGTAAGTCATGTTCAACGCTGTCCTTTTTGTCTCCATGATGAAGCAATTTAACTCGCTGTACGTTTTGAATTCATTTTTAAAATGTGCAGTTAATTGGCAAAACTCCATTGGTATATCTCAACCACATCGTGGATGGTTGTGTTGCCAAAGTTGCTGCCAAGCTTGAAATGATGGAACCTTGCTCCAGTGTCAAAGACAGGTATATCCGTATATAAATTTCTTCATTCTTGTATTGGAATGTGAGCGGGTGAAACTCCATCTAACCATTTACTTTTGGTTTGATGCTTGCCTGTTTATGCTCACAACACCCTTTTTAAATTGCTTAGATTGATAACATTTTTGGCATAGACATTGTATGATTGATGCCCGAGTCTCTTATGCCATGCAAAAAGCTTATGTAATAAATATAATTGTTTATTTTCCTACAGGATAGGATATAGCATGATTGTAGACGCTGAGGAGAAAGGACTCATCACACCGGGTGAAGTTAGTTCTTGCTTTAGATTGTCCTTTCCTTGCATATTTGAATTCATCTTGAATGCACCTGCCTTTCATATTGCATCAAAATTTCATTCTATTTATTCTTTGTGGCTGTATTGTATGAGTAATTGTTTAATGCTTATTGATATTGACATCATCATGCTTTTGATTTTAAAATGTGAACATGGGAGTGGTTCTATAAGACACTTAACCAATTCATTATCATTGCATAGTTATCTTCAAGCAAGCTTAATTATTACTCTGTACTAGGGTATTAATATGGTTTACTGTTGTTCATGTTATTAGAGTGTCCTCATTGAACCTACCAGTGGAAACACTGGCATAGGTTTGGCATTCATGGCAGCTGCTAAGGGTTATAAACTTATTATAACCATGCCTTCTTCGATGAGTCTTGAAAGAAGAACCATTCTTCGTGCTTTTGGAGCTGAGTTAGTTCTCACTGATCCCGCCAAGGGTATGAAAGGAGCTGTTCAGAAGGCAGAAGAGATAAGGGATAAGACTCCCAATTCTTATATGCTTCAGCAATTTGAAAATCCTGCCAACCCAAAGGTATTGTGTCAAAGTGCTTTGTTTGGAAAATCAGTTGGTTGAACTGTTGAAGAGTATTCAGACATTTTCTCCTTCCTCCTATTCTTAGGTCCATTATGAAACCACTGGACCAGAGATCTGGAAGGGCTCTAGTGGGAAGGTTGATGCTCTTGTCTCTGGGATTGGGACTGGAGGTACAGTAACAGGTGCTGGAAAATATCTGAAAGAGCAGAATCCTGATATAAAGGTTAGGCATTTAATTTTCTCATGGTGTGTTAATCTTTCTAATGTTCCCGCTGTATTCTTTATGATTTTTTCTTTTTTTCTTTTAACTTAGCTATATGGCATTGAACCAGTAGAAAGTCCAATACTGTCTGGAGGAAAACCCGGTGAGTATTGATTTTTTATGTGTTTTCAGGGCAACTTTCTCTGATTATCACACCTGTTAGAATATCTAGAAAATATCTCCTAATCTTATTGTTGTATCCTAGAATATTTTAAAGTATATTAGATGATATCTTATGAGTGGTTTCCAATTTCCATATTTCATGATTTGTTTGCTTGTTTAATTAGGATTAAGAGTCTAATACTAGTACAAATAAGGGATAGTTCTTTGTATTTTGTAACACATTATTACTCACCATATACCGATATTATATTTTATTATCTAGAGTTGGTTTGGTTCTGTCTACATGCTTTGAAATTTGCTTGGAGAATCCAATAATATAAAACAAAGTTGGTATATTCAAGGGTATATAAAATTCTTCTTACAAGATCGTTGGGTTTCTCATTCTTACGGAAACTGTTGTTGAACTTAGTTTCCTATATTTAAAGGAATGTGTGCTTTGTCATTTACTATTATTGAACTGGTGATATTATTCCTGCACGTTCTTAATGAACATTTATGTGTGCTTTTGTGTACATTTATCAAATGCCTGCCTCCTGTTGTGTACCTTTCCCCTGACAAATGCATGGTTGTTGAATGGATATAAGGCCCTCATAAGATCCAAGGAATTGGTGCTGGCTTCATCCCTGGTGTTCTGGATGTTGATTTACTTGATGAAGTTGTTCAAGTAAGCCACAAAACTTTTCGATAAGTTTATTTGTGCTTAATTAAAGAGATTATTTTTTGAATTGTATGATAATATGGTGTGCCTCCATTCTTGCACCTAATGTATTTATTGTTTGCCAAATCCAATTTTGTACTTTGCATGCATGCAAAACATGTTGTCTAGACTGTATAAACAAATCAAAATTTCAATTCTAGTGCTACTATTAAGTGTCATCTAAACTGTTGTGAATAAATTTTGAATTATTTAAGGAGAAATTAATTTTTATTAGTATGAGTATCAGAGTATGCAATCTGTTCTATTATCAGTTTCCCCTCACTACTTGGTGTAGTGGAACTTGAAGGCTAGAAGTGTTATTAAATACTTTTATGGGAGGATACATCACTAACCAAGAATCATGATAATTTATCCATGCATTCTAAAAGTTATCTTATGTTTGTTTGTGATTTTAGATTTCAAGTGAAGAAGCTATTGAAACTGCTAAGCTTCTTGCATTGAAAGAAGGTTTACTGGTAAGTTCACCTGAAAAGATATTATCGGTTTGTCAATGGGCTTACCTCTTCTCATGACTTGGCTTGCATCATCTTTTTTTAGTTGCATGATTTGAACTGTACTTTGGTGATACCATGGATGGCGTCAGGAGGAGGCAGTATTTTTAATGCTATTCTGTTTGTATTATAAATATCACAGGTGGGAATATCATCTGGTGCTGCTGCAGCTGCTGCAGTTAAGATAGCGAAGAGGCCAGAAAATGCTGGAAAACTCATTGTTGTAAGTTTGTCTGCTGTCATCTGGCATCAAATTTTCTTCTGTGAATGTCATTGCTAGTTCTGCTTTAGATTTGATATCAATATAAATGTGCTCAAAGATTTTCAGAATAGTTGCATTTTAATTGCTGATCATTGGCAGAAACTTCTAGCATTAGCTATGAGGATATTATTTGGTTGTTATAGATGCACTTGTTCTTATTATATTTACTATATATATTCCATCACTAATTAGCCCACTGAAAACCTGAGTAGGCGGTCTTCCCAAGTTTTGGAGAGCGTTATCTATCGTCTGTGCTCTTTGAATCCGTGAAGCGAGAAGCAGAGAGCTTGGTCTTTGAGCCTTGAATGTCAAGTCATACGAGCCATTTGCTGCTTCTCAAGTTGCATTCTGTCCTTGGGTTGTGTATATATTTTTTCTCTTATGGATCTAAAAAATAAAAAGGATTTCTGTTTGCTTGTTAATTGACTAAGATTCAATAAAAATATAGTAGTTTGCTGAAATGTTCAAACTCGCTCATAATTTGTAGATCATGATGCCGCGAACTCATGCTTGTACTATTTTATTTACTAGTTAAATTTTGCTTCTTAAAACTTGTAATGGAGAAAACACTATTACTTATTAACATGTGGCATGCTTTTTTTTTTTCTTTCCAAAGGCTTAAATATATTTTAATCCATTTTTTGTGGTGAAAAATATATTTTAATCCATATCAATATATTAATTGTTGGATTTAATTATTATTCTAAAATTTGGGTTTTAGTTTTATCTTTTGTTTTTCCAAACTGAGTTTAGGCTTATAAATATTTTTTAGAAGTTACCATTTATTTTGATTACATAATTTTTCCTTGGTCAACATTTCATTCGAGTTCCGTCTTTGATGATGTATCAATTCTCGCTAGTTGGTATATTGGCATTGGGTTTGCACTCATGGTAACTTCATAGTTGTTTTTTTTCTTAAAGGAACTTCAATAGTTGTTGGAGCCTAAAGATACATGCTTTTGGAATGAACTTTGAAAATTTTGCTTCAGTCTATATTCCAAAAGATAACTTACAGATATATTTTTCTTTGGAAGGAAAAACTAAAACTTCATTAAACCCAAATAATCCAGATAAAAGCACAAGATGTGCCTTCATCTACACAGACTACACCCGAACCAATAATATAAACAATCTGCAAAAACCCATCACAGCACAAGGATGACGTCCTACCCACCTTAACCTCATCGAAAGTAAAATTACAGCCAAAAAATAACTTACATATTAAACAGGCACAATGATAATTAGAGTATTTAAAACTTAAGAGGATGTTCCAAAAAAAAGTTACACATGAAACAGGCATAATGATATGATTGGATTAAAGGAGTGACATAAATAAAAAGAGGTATAGGGTTGGATTAAAGGAGTGACATATATAGATTGTGCGGTATTGATTTTCTTTTCGTTTCTGCCAATACCTGTATCCTTTATAAAAAGTAATTTTATTCAAGTTAATAACATTTCCAATATATGACGAAATTGGTTTCAGTAAATTTATGAGATTTTGAATTAAATATCAACCCAGTTTAGGAAATATGAAGACAACAGATTTTAAAATTCGCAAAAATCAAAAATAAAAACCACAGATTAAAATTTGATAGAGCTGAAAAATGTCACTTTTCAGTAGAACCCTGAGAAGATACATTTAACTAAACAACAGGGGTTATGACCATTGTGGTACAATAATAAAAATGTTCATGTCAACAAAAGAGAAATAATAAAACCTAAATATCCACAATTCATTTATCATCAAATAGATATTAAAAGCATACACTACTTGAAAGTATCAAGAAAAAGGGTTGAACTTTCATTGAAGGGGGCTGCGCGAACGCAAGCCCCCACTAGCACAAATTATGATGTAGGCTCTCCCACTTGGGGAGACCTTAGGTGGGCACCCCTCCTAAGTGCAATGGAGGTCACCAACCTAGGCCATGGACCTTCTTGATCATCCATTGACCCCATCCAGGTAAGTATGTTTTAGGTTGCTGGTTGGTCCTTATTTGTACTGTCTCCGACTTAGTGCATGCATGTTCCTTCCGGTGTGGGACTAAGTCTTACAACTTTCTTTGTTTTTTTTTTTTCTTCCCCTGTGGATTGCCAAACTCAGGTCAAATATGCATTATTTTGGTTCCTCATGCTGTGGTTATATTATAAATTAATTTGTGGGCACCAACACTACAAGATGACCAAAATGGTATAGTTCCAAGGTACTAAATGAAACTGGGGGCTTGAATTACTCGCAAATGTGCATTGAATTAACTCGAAAAATATTACATAAACACCAAATATATTATTTAACAACTAAAAAAGAGAAAAAAGAAAGGTATATTAGGATTTATAAAATGATAGAAAGATTAAAAAAATAACTAAAATAACAATGTTTGTATATCGTTACAATATATAAAAAAGATTAAAGTAAAATTAAAATAAATTACACATCTAAACCACTTACCCAGAAGTAAATATCGAGCCCATCAATATTTGGACTTGAAAATGATAGGGGCTAGAAGCTTCTATAGCTTGAAGAGCATATATTCCGAAGCTAATTTGGTTCCCTCGATAGAATATTCACTACATTCTTCTTCTATCTTGTTTACTGGTTATATGGGGAGTACTTTATTAAATGCTTCAATATCATATTACAGGACGTCTCATCTAAAGAAAGTTTCATACATGCATCGTATCCTCGTACACGGACACAAATTTTAAGACTCACATTGGAAGGGGCCATGCGAACGCAGGACCGCACTACTACAAATTACGACGTAGGATATCCAACTTGAGGAGACCTTAGGTGAACACCCCTCCCAAGTGCAATAGAAGTCATCACCCTAGGCCATGAACCATCTTGATCATTCATTGACGCCGTCCAGGTAAGCATTTTTCAATGTAGCTAGTTGATCCGTATTTAAACTAACCAAGACTGCATATATGATAAAATTACATTTTTGGTTCTTTAATTGTCTCCAATTTTAATTTTAATTTCCTTTAAAATTTAGTCATTAATTATGTCAAATCCTATAAGTGTTGTGGTCCATAAGTCCAAATTTAAACATTGACTGTCACGTGTCACATCCTGGTTGGACATGAAAAGATGCGTCCAAGAATCCATTATAACATTTTTCTATTCATTGTCCGATCAGAACATGACATGTGACCGTCAATGTACCTATAGCAACTTGCATCTCTTATGTTAGGAGTTGGTGGAATTCAATGCGGAGATAATTTTAGTATTTAATAAGTTTTTTCCTGGTTATATCAATAAGGTCATGAAATTTCGATTTATTTATCTCTTATTTTACATAGAATGGATTTACTCGAACCGCTACATGATTTTCTTTTAGTCTTTCTTGGATTGGATCTTATATTAGGAAGTATGCCAGTAGTATTATTTACTAATCCCATTTTTTCTGCTTTTTCATTGGGCCTAGTTTTTGTTTGTATATCTTTATTCTATATTTTATCAAATTCCTATATGGATAAGATTTGTTATAATTGAGGAACTAAATTCGTAAATAAATTTAAAGAGAGACTAAAATTGAAATTGAAGAAAACTAGGAAACCAAAAATGCAATTTTGTCCAAGTATAATCCTGACCGGTGCAGGACTAAACATACAAGCTAGTTAAATTAAGTTTCTGGTTTATTCTCTCTTCCTGTGGAGTGTTTAAGTTCTGTAAGTACTAACAATAAATTCTAACGAACAGGCATGGATTAGAAATGCACCTGTCAATAAACAAGGATTCTTTTCTAGCGAAGAGAATCAAGGGAAAGGCAAATTATAATATAAATCATTTTTATTCAGAGGGAAACGTTGTTTCAACACAATGAACAAATATAGTCACAAAATCCACTACTATTCTTATTTTTCAAAAAATTCTCGTAAGTCATAACCATTAATAGCATTTTTTGCCATTAAAATAAACTAATTCAAACAAGCTAAATGCTACCCTCCTAGTCCTAGAGCTCTTATCATATGGTGAAAGGAACAGTTGTTGTTCAGAGTATTCGAATATTTACAACTACTATATCAATAGTAAACAATGTGCCCTTCGATCACAAGCTTCTTTAAGTTTATCTTGGAACTGTAAGCTGTTTAATAATCACAAGTCCAGAACACCACTCACTCACCAATCATAGACAGAGGATGCGCAAGAGAAATATGGAAGTACAAGGGGAACTCCAACTCAATACAAAATACAGAACATCCCCTAAAAATTAACTGTAGGACTTAATACCTTCTAAAGGATTCAATCTGAAAACAAAGCCCATGACCTAACCTTTATCAAATTTATAGCATATACAAAATAAAAATTACAGCCATCAAAAACAATATTATTCTGCATCAACCATAAGCTCCAAGCCACAAATGCTATAGCATTTGCCAAGACCTTTTACCTCCTACCAAACCCCAATGATGTAAATAGTGATCAATGGAAGAAGGTAAAACTATACAAAGCCAAGCCAAACCAAGCCAATAATAAAAGGCATAACAAATTCTACTAGAAAATTCACAAAAGATGGTTAGAAGATTCCTACACGTAAGAAACCACAGTCCGCACCCAACCCATCAATAGCCATGTTTCTCGTAATAATGATCATGATCCAGCACATTAGTAGCGTCCAGCCAAGAAGGATTCAACAAGAAAGAATATGCAGACCATAGAATATATGTATGAACTGCATACTGACCAAACTCATTCATCCTGTTTTTCCTTACAAAGGGTAAAAGCCGTAACGGAAGTAATAATACATTGGAGATGAACAAACAGTTTTTCCTCCCACGCAAAGAAGCTCTTCACCACTTCAAACCCTTGGCTTTTCCTTTTGTTTGTTGCCTACTATGAGCAAAGCAAATTGCAGGATCGTATGTTATGTACAACTTTGCACTAAAAATTGCGTTACTATTTGTGATTTGTAACTGAAGCATTTTTAGAAATGCAAGTTACAGTAGTCCAACCTTGTAACTTGAACCATTTTGAGCAAATACTTCCGGCATGAGACATCCATGTGCTACTATTTTCTTCCCAATTTGCTAACTAATTGTAGCACTTCCAAATTCCTATATATGACTACGTGTAATCCTATGAGGTCATCTTTATCTCCCTTGCCAATTCACTTGACTGTCATCCTTGAGCCAAGCATTTGTCACCTATTCTTCTATTCCCTTCACCAAATATACCTTAAACCTGAATCTACTAATGCCCACAACTTGAGTACTTTCAGTATAAAATGACGATATAATTCAGTAAAACCTGTTTAATGAAGAACAAGCACGGAGCAACTCTCAAAACAGAAAATATAAGAAACAACGGTTGGGCGGGCATTAACAGATAAAAGGATTTTACAACTGGATTGGGAAGACATACATCTATCCGCTTTAAAAAACACATGAAGACTAGTATAAGTCATTCATTCCATTCCATTCAACCCAATGACTCTTCTTCACAAAATTTCAACTTAATCGGAGGGTGCGCCAGGCCCAAGCAATAGTGCAACACATGGGCGACCCATGAGAGACCCAGTAGCAAGCTACTGTATTGGCCCCTCCCCTTCAAAAAAGTAATTTAATATCGTGTGGACCAATGGTCCACATATCAGATATTAAACTGATAAGAACAGATACTACACTTGATCTTAGCCAAAAGGCCGAGAAAGGTATGAATATAACAGTGTAAAAATGTTTATTTTATAATAAGCTCTGGAGTCATTTTCATCTTTTCTAAGTGATATGGGACTTATTCGATGGGGCTTAGACCCTTAGTCATGGTGGAGTCTTCGACAATGGGCACAAAATTTTCAAGCTAGTTTGTGTATAATAATTCTGAAAATGAGTGAATTAAAAAAGAAACAAGAATTTAGTATTGAGAGTAGACATTCTTTCTCTGCGGGAAAGAGAGAAACCATAGTTCCACTTCTCAAAAAATCATTTGAACCTTCAAAATTTCCAAAGAAAAAGCCGTGGGCATATATATATTCAATGCTCATTATTAGTTATATTTATTTTGATTTCCTATATTGAACTAAAGATGAAGCCATCCCAACAAGCCCACCCGTCCCTTGAGTTCATAATGAAATTATTAATGCATGAGACAGAATAAATTCAACATTTATATTTAACTTATACAAATACATTTTAAAATGAGCTTTTCCCTTTATTGTTGTGGTGCATGCTTTTGATAGCTTTAGGGGACATTACTTACCACGGACACATACGTTGTCAAGGAGGAAGCCGAGCTTATACAGTCTGCAAAATCAAATAAAATTCATTATATAGCCTTATAATTTAACTTCCTTTCAGTTTAAAAGGACATACATATATATTGGATAGGTTATTATAAAATGAAGCCTTTTAATGCACACGTAGTAAAAGCTAAAACTTAATTGAAGTATACAAGACATCGTAAATTGATACTGATGTCATAAAAGCTTGAACTTAATCGAAGGGGGCCGCGCGAACGCAGGCCCCCACTAGCACAAATTATGATGTAGGCTCTCCCACTTGGGGAGACCTTAGGTGGGCACCCCTCCTAAGTGCAATGGAGGCCACCAACCTAGGCCATGGGCCTTTTTGATCACCCATTGACCCCATCCAGGTAAGTATGTTTTAAGGTTGCTGGTTGGTCCGTATTTATACAATGTTGTCAACGTGCATTCTTATAAGTTAATCGTTGTGGGACTAACTTGGCTTCTGACTTATGACTGACTATTTTGCCGCAGTTTATACATGGTTTATATTTTTCTTTCTCTGGAACACACACAAAAGAAACATGTTTCGCCAATCACACGCCAGAAATTTGGAAGGAATTCATATTGAAGGAACAAATAAAGAATTTCGAAATCAGGTGGAGTCCAAGGGAAAAGTATTTGTTACATTAAATGAATTACATATGAGCATATCAGCATAAGTGAATTCTTGTACATTGGGTTTAGCCATCAAGCATTCAAGCCTATATCATCCATATCAGAATAGGATCATGGTCAATTGTTTCTGTTGTTTATTTCTTCTATGTTCACTGGATATGCAGTACTACCTATCACTTTATGAGATTTATCATATATGAATAACGCACACTACTATGACTGTTAGAGGGCATGCTACGTTATTATTACATACTATGATTGTTCTGAATAACCATGCAAGGGAATGCCTAAAAATGAATGATCAATTGTCCTTGTGTCTATGAAGCTGAACCAAAGAAAAGCAAAATTCTTCTTCTCATTTCCCTCCTCGTGCCATGTATTCACTAAAGAAGTAAAAAATGAAATGACTTTAGCCGAAAATTGCATGTGCGCAAATATTGGATCTTCCCAACCAAAGGACAATCCTATTATATTATCAAGAAAGTTGAATTGGAGCACATTATATCAGACGAGGTATACCCTTGCTTAAATGTGTCGTTTTATTGCCCTCAAGAACGAAGAATATTTGAACGTTTTTCGAACCAACAGCCATACTAGTACTATGATCACACATACAACATTTGCTCTCTTTTTGGATACAACATTTATCAGATTTTTGGTATTACTTATATGACTCAAAGAGTCAAAAGCATGGCTTGGAAGAATACTTATTGATTGTGGGATCTCCCTTCAACACGAACTTGAGATTTCATTCTTCTAGACACTTCAATTTGTGTAAAATTTCTGCCTATAGCAAACAAATGGCAAGTTGTTATTCCCCCAGTCTTGAAGAGCATAACCTATCTTCATCCGTGTTTGATTTTTTTGTTTTTTGGTCTTGCATCTGTGTTTGATTTAAGTTAATCAGGATTCAGGTGTGAGGCTGAACTAATGCAATTTGAGTAGTATTTAACAAGAATGACACATTTATGACAGTGCCTCAAAATATAGTAAATTAATAACTAATGTTAGTAATTAAAAATTAATAATAATACACAAAAATGAAGAGAATATTAGTCTCTAAACACTGCTTGGCAAGAAATTGTGAGTGTTTGTGTATAAGATGGAATTTAACTGCCAAGAAGGAGACTTTAAAAGTTCGTTACTTTGACTGGGAGTTGATTCAATGATAGTTAAACTTGGTTATACTAAAGGTACACATCTCCTTTTTGTCTTGTTGGTCTATCTTTCAAGGCGAAATGCAAAACTCCCTCGGCTTCCAATTATACATGTAAAATTGTGTGTATTACTGTGACAGTTCCTTTAAGGGACATCACTTTACAACCTTTTTTTAGGTTGAATACTTGAATGCTTTTGTCAGGTCGTATGAAATTGTTCAATTTTCAATCTTTGTTGATAACTGGATCAAAAGGACATCTGTTGTTTTAAGTCCAATCAGAGAAATAACTCATAAGCAAGTTACGTGAAGATGAAGACAATTGTACCGAACCAATTATAAATGTAGTAAATGCTTAAAGGAAAATGCTGCATAGTCTGAAAAGAAAAAACTCATTCAAATGATGGCGTGTTTGGTTATGTGACTTCAAGCATAACAACAATTCGTAGCTTCTACCTTAATGAGCAAATTTGACTTGATTTGTAGCTTATTCATGCATATGTAATGTGTCCAAACATACACTGATACTCTTTAGTTGTTCATCCAAGGCTCACTGGCCGAATTAGAATGGAGATAATTGTCATCCTTACTCAACTATATGTGACTCAAGACCACTCATTGATTACACATTTAAAGGTGCATTGAAGAGGATACCTGTGTCAGGGATGAAGTTTCTGCCAATTTAGGTGCTATAATAGTGGAGGATCATTGTTCAAATGATTAATGGGACCCGTATAATTGTCATTTTTCCTCTATTAATTATTAAGTGAGCTACAAGTCCTTGGTGATTATTGGTAATTAGAGCCTACAAGTCGATAATAACCAACATATGAACAATGTCTATATGTAAAGCAACAGAAAGATCAAGATACATAATAATAATAAAAAAAAGACAATTGAGTGCTTGTTAAAGTTTTGTTAATATTATTTTACATTTTCTATTTGTTGTATCTATGTATCTATGTAAACAAAGCTTGCAAAATTTCCAATTAGAACAGAGGATACTGGTTCCTCATGTTTGCTAAATCAAAATCTTTTTACACTAACAAAGGAGACAAGAGTTAAGTTACCTTGGCTATTGTTACTACTTATGATGTCTGGTACAACACAATGGGCCTCAAATCCCCAAATAAAGGCTAACTGTACAAGCAACCCCAGCCTAAACATCCTTGGCTAACACTACTGTAGGCAGCAGACAAGTAACCAACCAATCTAACTATGCCCCCTACTTCCCATCACAGCATCAAGAAGTATGTTTGTTTATCAAAAAGCTTATGAGTACACTTCAGATAGGATTTTTGAAACTATACTATAAAGATTAAACTTACTAGCCTTTTACGCCCATTAATTCCTATGATTCTTTTGTCCAAAAAAAAAATTCTACGATTCCTATTCTTATATCTGCTTTTTATTTTTTTAATATTGATTAAATATGGTGTTCTAAGACTTCTTTCTTTTGATTTTTCAGAAATTGTCACTGGAATTTGCACATTTTCTAAGGAATTCAGGCTTTAGGAGCTCTTGCTGCATGGTCCCTTGGTGTGCAAAAAAATTGTTAGCGTGTTTGCAGCACATTTCTCAATTTTTCATGTCAAATGACAACAATAACGTGAAAGATATTCTGTGTAACTTTTGCATTGACAATTTGACATGGGTCCAATGGTTTAAGATATGGCCTTCTCGGCCCCTATTCAATAAAAAAATATGGCTCTTGCTATTTACACCTCTGTTATTACACACAATGGGCTAAACGTGTCGGGCCGAAACACCCGATTTGACTTAGGTCATGTTTTTTACGGCCTAGTTCAATCCATTGGACTGGATTTGTTTTTGACAACTCTAATCAGATTCAAACACGACATCATCCATTAAGTTGAAACTCTATCAATGTTATTACAAAATTTTAATTGTATGTGTTAGTAGAATTAGAATTATATTACACAATAACTTTATTAGATGAAATATTATATTGATGTGCATTTTAATATTATTCAAACAAAAAGAATTAGTTAAATTTAGTGGAAGTGGAAAAACTATTTAAACTTAATTGATATGTAATAAAAATATTTTGTTTTTTTATATTAATTTGTTTTTATTTGAATTGATTGAAAAATCATTTTTTTTCATGAATTTCTTTTACTAACTCCAAACTTATTTTTTATTTTTTTACATAACTCAAATCCTTTTAAAATTATATTTATGATTATAATTATGATTAAAAGTAATAATTTATAAGAATTATTTTAAAAATATTTTTAACTAAAAGAAAATTTTATTTAAGCACAGGACAGTATTTTGGTTTGGATTGTGGCTTACGAAATTGCACTTTGGAACCGACGTCGTTTTGCGGTGAATCATACTTGGGCACACTATTATTCTACCATTTTCGTTCTCTGCGTTTTCTTTCTTCTTCTTCTTCAAGACTGCGACGACGATCCAAGTGATAGACACTCGTCGCGATGGAACGTGTAGCTGAATCCGAGCGAACTCTGTACGTACACTATCTCCCTCTTACTCCATTCCTTTTTCCTCGATGATGCTCACTTTTTCGATTTTAGGGTTTTCACACTGAATAGTTTGATTTTACTCTTAAATGCATATTACTTTGCCCTAATTTTTGTTTTAACCCTTAGGTACCCATACGTGACTGGATCCTCTGTAGTCGCTATCAAATACAAAGATGGGATTCTAATGGCCGCTGACATGGGAGGTCTGATATTTAATCTGGTTTTTATCTTCGTGTTAAATTGCTCTTAATCTGATTATTCTGGAAATTGATTTCCCATAGTCTTTTGTTTTCTTTGAAGTAAAAAAATATATATATATGGAGAAATTCAATTTGATTCCTTACTGGCGCTGGTTTTAATTGTTGATTTCTGATTCACAAATGTGCCATATCTCTGCAAATTTCGTCATAGATTAATGGTGCTTTTAAGTATTGAAATCATTTTGCGTATCATGTCAATGGGGGATATATTGATAGGTTCGTATGGATCTACCCTGCGGTACAAGAGTGTTGAGCGTATCAAGCCTATTGGAAAGCATTCTCTTCTTGGTGCTAGCGGGGAGATAAGTGACTTTCAGGAGATTCTGCGTTACCTTGATGAGCTTATGTGAGTACTTTTTCCTTTTAATATTAATTGTTACTCAGTATGCACTGGTGATCTTAAATAAGTTTAAGGCAGAAAGATGTGATGAGTTAAATGATGGTCTGCTTTGTTTTCCTTGCTTGGCTTGTCTATTTATTTTGTTTCAAACGCAGTAAAAAATTCCATCTGTGTATTTTTTCCCCTTAAACCTTTTCAATACTACAAGTCTACAACTTCAAAATTCCCATCTGACTGTTTGGTTTTGAGTTTTGAATGTGCAGCCTATATGACAACATGTGGGATGATGGGAATTCTCTAGGGCCGAAGGAGGTGCATAATTATTTAACCCGTGTGATGTATAATAGACGTAACAAGTTCAACCCATTGTGGAATGCACTTGTACTTGGTGGGGTGAAAAACGGGCAGAAGTACCTTGGCATGGTATGTCTTTGTCTTTGTTTTTTGTAAACGTTTACCTGGAAGTTTTTCTTTTAATAACTAAATCTTTGCATCTTATCCAGGTTAACATGATTGGCATTAATTTTGAGGACAACCATGTAGCAACCGGGCTTGGAAATCATCTCGCTAGGCCAATTCTCCGTGATGAGTGGCATGAAAACTTGACCTTTGAAGAGGGCGTCAAGTTACTGGAAAAATGCATGCGTGTGCTTTTATACCGTGATAGGTCTGCTGTCAACAAAATCCAGGTTTTACACTGTTCCTTTTCTTGTTTTTCTCTACTCTAATATTCTTTGCTTTTGCTATGCTCTCCTCTCCCCCTCTCCATTTAACATTTTATCAAAACATATAGTTAGAACTGGTTTAGAGGTTGAAGATAAAGATCGAATTGCATTACTGAGAGTGAACATTCACAGTCTGGTTATATAGGGCTGTTCAAAAATTATTTTGAACTGAATTAATTGAGAACTTCAACTGAACTTAACTGTATAAAATTAAACTACTATTGTAAAAAACTGAACTGAACTATTTTGTAAGTTAAGTTTTATAGAACCAAACTGTCTGTCAGAGAACAGTTCAGTTCATGTGTTTGCAAACTGTTTTGACAGTTTTAAAAAAAAAAACAAGACAACTGAATTATTGATTCATGTACTCCTATATGTATCGATCACAAGCTAGCTTTGCTTCTATAGGGTCTTTCTCCAATTATATATTGAGTATCATCCTAGCTACGTTTTGTTGGGTTATTGAATGATTTGACCTTTTTTTTTGGAATTATTTTCTCCTATGCCACATGCCATAAAATCGAGTTTTTTAAACTGTGCTGGAAGTTTTAATTCTGGACCTGTACAGAACATAGTTATTATTCAAACAAGTGAAATTTCTGATTCAAGCAAGTCTCAGTGTCTCACCCTGTTCCAAGAGGTTTATATTTGAAACGAGGAAGTAATAGACAATATGGGAAAATGAAGGAATCAGACTGTATGTGCATCATCTATTTACACGAGACTTCATGCTTATATTTTCTTTTCTTCATAAATTACTCGTGGTGTATGGAAACTAGTTTCAATGAATAGAACATATTGGCCCAGTCTAGCTGCACTTCTTCAAACAGTTGAATCAAGAAATAAAAGCTTTAGTTGAGAATCTGTGAATTTTCACTCTCAGTAATACAATTAATCCATACTCTGTACTCTTGTACCCAAGGAAGGTGCAGGCTCCTACCATGCAATGCCAGACATATTTGAGAGATCCTGGCTACTATCCTATGCAAGTTTCTAACTGACCAAGACACCCAATTCTCTTGGCTGAAGTATTTGTGAGAAAGTTCATTAGTAGGATTTTAGCTGTAAGCAATACCTCATGCTACCTAGATCGATTTCTACTCTTCTCTACTTGAGGTTGCACGCTTATTGGGTCTAACTCCACTTGTAGCACATGGGATAGGAAAAATTAGTAGGTTTCTAGACAGCAAATTGGAATATGCTGTATTGTACTTGTGTGAAAGAACGTGTGGATCCGGAATATGGTTGCTTGCTTGTCATTACCCGATAGTTGTGTATGCTAATCTTGTTTCGAAGGATATCATCTATGTAAAAGTTTCAATTTCTTTTCTGTGCCAATTCTGTAGAGTGTTGGTGGTCATTATTATGAGTTTATGATAGTCAATGACTGCTGCTTACATTACAGTTCTTGAATGCTAAACTGTATATAATCCGAACCCTTCCTATAATGTGTATCTGAGGATTGAGGCTCGGATCTGAACTAAAATGACTTTGCTTCCTGATTTCCTTCTTTTGTTGTCGGATTTTTACTATGAAAAATCTTAGCACTCTTAATATAATCTCCAGTTGAGTTGAAGGTTTATTATCTTGCATTATGAATTTATGATATTTAGTCTAACGTGCCACTGTTTGCAGATATCTAAAATTACAGATGAAGGTGCCACTGTTTTCCCACCATTCTCATTGAAAACGTACTGGGAGTTCTCTGCCTTCAAGAATCCAACTGTGGGCGCTGAAGGTTCATGGTAACTGACTCATTGTGAAATGAAACAGAATTTTAAATGGATATGAAATGGATTCCAATAGAACTCTTTAAGGTGTTAATGGATATTAAATTAGACTTGGTGTTTTTATATTTTTTTTAAAGATTCCTATGATGGTCCAAATTGATATTTTCATTAGAATTTCTATTCCAGTTTCCTTTCATTATGACATTCATCATAGGCATTTTTCTTTTTCAATTGCTTGCATAGACATCAACGCGGTGCTCGTGTTTGAAATTAATCATGCAAAGATTTGTCAACAAGTCTCATTCGTTATACTTTAGATTCCTTTAGAAACTAGATGCGTAATTGGTTTCGGCAACCAATGTTGTCATTTTCTTTTACAAATAATTACATCAATGTTGCGTTATTTATTTCATTTTCTATCTTTAAATATTTGCTTAGAAAACAATGAAAAAAAGCAATAAACAAGTTTATTGCTTTTTTTCATTGTTTTCTAAGCAAATATTTAAAGAGAGAAAATGAAATAAATAAAGCTTGACTATGATAGTGTTGAGGGCTTAAGGCTAATAATAATAATTCTTTTCAAAAATTAAATTTAGCCTGGAATTAATTGACGCTATGCCTGATATTAATATATAAAACTAGTGTTGGCCATAAAAATATTTTTTCAAAAAAACAAATGTAGCATAGGCTTAGTTAATGTTATGGCTAAATGGTCATTTAGTTCTTTATGTTTAAAATGATCTTTTATATTTTAAAAAAATTATTTTGCTATGTTATTTAAAATATTCAAAATAATCGTTCAACTTTGTCCTTCAAATCATCATTTTAAATAATTTGGCCCCAGGTGTTCTTTATTAGGTACAACTAATTTATTTTTGTTTCTGCTTTGTTTTTTTTATCACTTGCTTTGTTTTTTTTTATAATAGTTGAATGATGATTTTGAATATTTTAAATAAAACAAAAGATTTAAGTAAACTCTTAAAAATATAAATTATTACTTTACATAAAATAAAATAAATAATCAAAATAAATTTTTAATTGTAACAAAAAAAACTGAAAACCAAACTAAAAAAACCAAAATAATCATTTAGCCACTATAAAATTATCTTTTACTTAGTATCGGAAATAACGTGAGTTGTGGCTTACACTAATTATTTTTTAAAGAATTATTATTTAGAGGTGGGTCCAATCAACACTTAGTTGAAGCCATTTTTTCTTCTTAAATGAAAATTTAGTGTTGATTGGACTGACGCTATTAATAATATATTTCTTTTTAAGAAAATGCTTTTGGTGTGGTTTTTTGCCAAGATTTAAACTTTTATTTTCTAAAATAAGTTTAATTTGATTTTATTTTTATTATTTCATATTTTTTTTAAAAAATATCAAATTTAATTTTAAAGGACTTAATTAAATTTTAAAAAAAATATAGCACTTAATTAAACCTTTTAATGATAAGAGGAGTAAATTAAACTTAAAAAATAAATTAGAGGACAAAAATAATAATTAAACATTATTTTTGCATATAATGACCAAAAAATAACAGTTGCTAGTTTAATAACTTTAGTCACTATGCAATCCTTTTAAGAAAATATGCAAGATCATGTATTAAAAAAAAGATAATATTAAAAAGTTACATTTAAAAAAAAATAATTAGATAACATTAAATCTTTTATCTATAATTGTATGACTTAGATTCAATGCTCTCATCCAAAGTTAGTTTTTCCCAAGCCTTGATCATTTTTTTTAACTCTTTTAACATCCATCAAATTATCACAATTTGTGGTTTCTATCGGTTCCTTTATTTTGAACTATGGGACGGAATAAAAAATAATAGGTTTGCTAAAAAAGAATATTTTCCACTCAGGGACAGAGAATATTAAAGGAGGGTGATTTTTCCCCCCCAACTATTAAGAGATTTTTTTATCATAAGGACGATTAACTTGTAGGCTTATATTTAGTTCCATCCAAGCTTAGGACACTACCACTCTACCAGTCTAAAACTCCATAACTACAAGAAAATGTGAAGAATTAACACATGACAATGACACCATATCAATACTATTTGTCAAAATTAAAGACGAGAATGCTACGAATGACTCGGGTGTTTTTTCAGAATTGCTTCGTGGACTTCCCATGTTACCTCCAAAAGAAAGGATGCACAGTTTGGATTGAGTTGAATTTGACTAAATTTATTATTCAACTGGATCAAATATCTATGGATTGGGTTGAGTTGAGTTTTTGTAAAAAAATTTAGATCCAATCCAACTTAATCATAAATGGATTATGTTGAATTGGATTAATTGAGTCCATATATTTTTATTTTTAAAAAAAAATTAGAATCATAATTTATTTTTTTCTAAAGTTTTTTAAGTATATAATGATTAAAAGCACTAAAAAAGGATCAAATTATAAAAATATTTGACTAATAGAATTAATGATTTCAATGTTAATAGATATTTTATTTTAGATAGAAATAAAGTATGATATCAGTATGTAAAAATATAAATAAAATCAAGACAAGAATAAAAACAACTTAAAAAAGAAAAAAAAAATATGGATGGTTTAATTTATAAACTATGTAAGCTACAAATTACTAATGTGTTTTATGTTTAATAATTTATATATATAATAATAATAATAATAATAATAATAAATTAAATTATATGGTATGGACTGGTCAGATTAAAAAAAAAAGAATTTGTTATCCAATCTGATTATGATCAAGTCTTAATCAGGTTAGATGATTCAAATACTTTAGAAACCAAATTTAGTGTCATTGGATTGGGTTAAATCACATGTTGACCCTTACACTAAATACTCTTATTTTGGAATGATAATTTTGAAAGCAATATGGGAAGTGCATAAAGCAATTCACGGAATGCAAGAAGCAATTGCCGAATGACTTGTCTATTTCTGTCAAAGGATTCCCATTACTCCATTTTCTGAAAAGAAAAAAATTGTATGCATTAGTTGACATCTAAACAAAAGAAAAAGCCTGATTGATTCAGTGAGATGAATTACACAATTCCATTTAATTTCGTTAAAGACCAGTTCTTCAGAAATATTATTCACAATAATATTTCTCATGACAACTTCAATATTGATTTTGTTATATATGTTTCTCTCTCTTTTATAAAATTAAAAGTAGGAGTATTTAAAATTGAATCAAATCATTCACAAATGATTAAATTGATCCAAAAAATTGAAAATTATAAAATCTAAAAATATAAAAAATTGCATTTTTTTATAGTTTAGTTCAATTTTCGAATCTTGTTATAAAATATGAATCAAATCAAATAAATCATATTATAATTATGTTGATTTTTATTGTGATAACTAATAATAAGTAACAAATAATTTATTAATTTTTCTTTACTTTATAACCAAGATACATATTTCACTTCCACATATTAAAAAAGAATATATTAATATTATTAAAAAATAGAATTAAATATCAAGTGAAGTATAAATTACTATTATGTTAAAAAATTTGTAATATTATTTTATATTAATGCTAAATAGATGTGAAAATAATATTTTTAAAATAAAATATGTTTAAAAAATCAATGAAAGGATAAATTTCATTTTTAAAATAATATAACATAATAATTATATAAATTTAGTGGATAAATTTTAAATTATAATAATAAAATAAAAAATATTGTTAAACTGAATCAAACCAAATCACAAAAGTTTGATTTGGTTTGATTTAGATTTGATATTATATTTATATCAAACAACATCTTTATTTTATATTTAGTTCAGATAATTTTTATCTAAAAATCAAATCAAACTATATGCAAACACCCTTAATTAAAAGTCATGTAATATTCTCTTCTTACTGGTGTATTCTATGATCTTTGTATGTGTTTATACCCTTTTAACTAATTTTTAGTCATTTAATTTTTTACCCAATAGTTGCCGCACTCTCATCATATATACAATCATTTTATATTCTATCTTTATTTGTGGGAGCACATGATCTTAACATTTTCATTTATATTACTTTTACTTTTTTCTTTTTTTTTTTATTCTCTTTAAACCTCAATATTCACTGCCAATCAGGATTGAACTAGAAAAATTTGTTTGAGGAGGCGGCTGATCACATGGTAAAAATATTCAACTTCTACTATTGATAATTTATCACTTGCTTAAGCTTTACAATTATGTATCAACACATGAATGAATTGCAGTCATTTTAGACGTATCTCAGCTATGGTATTCTGAAGTGTTGTTATTCAGACTTTAATTATAAGTTTTGTTGAAAACTTTGGCAACATTTTTCTTTTGTTCTACATGTAATTTATCTTGAGCTCATTGCGTACACAAGATAATAGTATCCAGTTTTGAAGTCTTGGTCGAAAAACCCATAAGCTTAATTTAGAGAAATTTCTACGTCATGTAGACTTCACTTACACAATTTGTCTAACATTAACTAATTAAGTAACGAGTGTATTATAATGTATTGGTGTAGGAATCAAACAATTAGAATAAAACAGTTGGTTGACAACTATATAAGGATAGTTGCTTAATGCATCTATTTCCTTCTTGTATAATTTAAAATGAAAATTCATTTTAGCTTTAGTGTAAAACTAATAAATAATTTTAGAAAAGTCATTATTTATTAAAAATTTATTTATTAGAGGTTAGACATTTAAGCAATAAAAATACAAAAAGAAAAAACCATCTCCCATAAGTGTGAATGTTTACCTAACAAAAATAAAGAGTGGTGCATATTGCTTTGCTAACTATCTATCGAGATAAGGCGTTAAATGCACGGTCCTTTGACTCTGATTTTGATATTGCACTTTTACAATTTTTTTTTATGGCATTATTAATACTCCCTCCATCCTATAAGAAACGTATGATCACATTCAAATTAATACTACCTCCGTTTCATATATATAATTGCGGGTACAAGGTTATTTTATACAAACAAAAAAACTAATAAATATATAAAAAAGAATACTAATTTACAAAATTAATTAACTTTGTTATCACTAAATCATTTTTAGTTTTTTTTAACTCGTATAATTAATTTTATAAAGGATATAAGTGAAAAAAATAATTTATGTTACATTGAAAAGTTAAAACAATTATTATTTTTGAATAATTTTTTTCTTTTTATATAAATATTATTATGGAACGGAGAGAATAATTATTAAATTTTTTTTATACTCTTAACTTATTGTTAGGTCTATTAATGAAAGATCCACTCATTTTTTCATAAAAGTCTACATGCATTTAACTATTTATTAGAATATTAATAATATAAGACATACTCATCGAAAAAAATTAAAATTCCTTAAATTATGAGTAATATTATTAATTAAAATAAAATAATTAATAATTTCTCTTTGATAAATTAGATATACATTGATAATATAAAATAATTTTATATTATTATTTAATTATAAATTATTATAAATGATAAAATTGATTGATTTTTATAAAAACATCTTAAAATTATCTAAATAATAATTTATAATTAAATGATACTTAGGAATATAATGGCATTTAATTTTTTTTTAATGGACAGGAGTATTAGCAACCACGATATTTGGACGCATGGAAGATGCCATGCTTTTTCATACCCGTGAATTATGACTTTAAGGCTTTAATTAACACTGACGTTTTCCCAACAAAAAGAAAACGTGAAACATATTAGTCCCACGATTCTGAAATTATGATTAATTTCAAATTTTTTTTATGGCAATGTATACTCCGTTTATAAAAGGGTAGCAGTCCTAGCCCAGAAAATAACACTCTCGATCGTTCTCCCTTAGCATGGCCTCGTCACCTCCAAATTCTCTAAGGTTCACAGTGCGAAGGTGCCAACCTGAGCTGGTGGCTCCTGCTGGCTGCTACACCCACTCCTCACCAACTTAAACCACTATCCGACATAGATGATCAAGACGGCTTTCGTTTCCAGGTTCCAATTATTCAGATTTATCATAACCAACCATCAATGGCAGGGAAAGACCCTGTTGAAGTCATTCGGCAGGCACTGGCAAAAACACTTGTTTTCTATTACCCATTTGCCGGTAGGCTTAGGGAGGGCCCTGACCGCAAATTAATGGTGGATTGTACTGGGGAGGGCGTCATGTTCATTGAGGCTGATGCAGACGTAACACTTTATCAGTTTGGTGGTGAAGCTCTCCAACCTCCATTCCCATGCTTCCAAGAACTTCTATATAATGTTCCAGAGACTGAAGAAATTACTAACACTCCCCTTCTACTCATACAGGTCCAATACACATTGTTTATAATTTATTAATTTATCCACTTCTTTGTACAAAGAAAAAAAAAAAAAGTTCAAAAGCCACATGAAAATTCTAAAAACGACATAGGCAAATTGCATAACAAGACACTCAAAATATATTGTTAAAATTTTAATTATATGATCTTATAAATTTTGATTCTATATCCTTAATTTTTCATAAAATTTATATAGTAGACTTTCGATTTTTATAAATTTATAAATATTTACAACGAAAATATGGAAGGATAACCTTGAATTTTAACATGAAAGAATTGTCACATATATATTAAACTTCAATTAATTTCTTAGAGTTATATTATTGCATATAGTTGATTTTTTCTCTTTATATTTTTTCTGTTAATGTTTCTTTCTTTCATTTTCTTTGTATTAACTAACGATAATAAAAAGTTAAAGTATTTATTTGATCTTATAAATATTTTTATTCTAAGTTTTATTTCTATAAGAGAAAACTTAAGTTTTAATATTCTTACATAGGAAGTTAAGTTTTGATTCTTGATTTTAATATCAAAAAATAATTTGTCAATCTAAAACTGTTAAAAAAACCTTTTTGACGAGGATAAATTACTATAGAAAAAATTAAACAAGGACTATTATATGTATTAAATTTCTTGTATAAAAATTTAAAATAAAAACAACTATACACATGAACCACCAATGAACAGTGAGTCTCGTTAATAAGTGTCTTTTAAGATATTAGTTAAAAAATTACAGTATAATGATTTTTTTTTTATTGAAGTTGCATTGGAAATCACCAAATGATATGTAGTTATACTTTCTATTAAAAAAAAAATCATCTTAGACTCCATAACCTGGATTCTCAGGGTATTCGTTAGCATTTTTTTATGAATAATTTAACCAAATAGAAAGGTATGGTGGGAGTAGAATTTGTCAATTTATTGATGGTGGAAATTAATATAATCTTATACATACAGGTGACACGACTCAAGTGTGATGGTTTCATCTTGGCCTTCCGCTTCAACCACACCATTGGAGACGCAGGTGGTATATCACAGTTCATGAACGCTTGGTCTGAAATGGCTCGAAGTCATGCTACCAAACCTTCCATCGCACCTGTGTGGCGTAGGGAGCTTCTAAGGGCAAGAGATCCACCTCGTATTACATGCAGCCATCGCGAATACGACCAACTCGAAGACACCATCATCACCCCTTCGAACGATAACATGGTTCAGCGATCATTCTTCTTTGGACCCACCGAAATAGCTGCCATTCGTCGCTTGGTTCCACACCACCTTCGTCAATGCTCAACGTTTGATCTCATCACAGCATGCTTCTGGCGTTGTCGCACAAAAGCGTTGCAGATGAAACCAGATGAGGAAGTTCGCATGATGTGCATCATCAACGCACGTGCTAGGTTCAATCCCCCTTTACCTGTTGGTTACTACGGTAATGCCGTTGCACTCCCCGCAGCAGTCACCACTGCAGGGAAGCTTTGTGGAAATCCATTTGGGTATGCGGTGGAGTTAATCAATAAACTGAAACGTGAGGTGACAGAAGAGTATATGCATTCTGTGGCATATTTAATGGTGATTAAGGAACGATGCTCATTCACAAGCGTGAGGTCATGTATTATTTCGGATTTGACACGTGCTAGGTTTAGAGAAGTGGATTTTGGGTGGGGTGATGCTGTGTATGGTGGAGTTGCCCAAGCTGGGGCTGGGACCTTTCCTGCAGCAACTTATCATGTTTCCTATAAGAATGCGAAAGGTGAAGAAGGCATAGTGTTACCGATTTTGTTGCCTACCGAATCTATGAATAGGTTTGCGAAAGAGTTAGACCACATGCTTGGGAACCGGAACCAGAACCAGAACCAGAACCAACCGACGACAAGTAGTCCTAATTTTATCATGTCTACCTTATAGTACTAGTTTGTAGCTTATGAAATTCTTAATATATTGGAAAGGGTGAAGAAAATAAATAAATTTAACTCGTGAAATTTGAGTCCTCAGAAGCATTATTAAATGTTTTTCTTGCTTGTTTTTATTTTATTTTAAATTGATATATTTTTATTAATAATGATAGTTTTCTATGTCTGACTCACCCTATTTAAACTAAAGTTCCGTCTCTTTGGGCAACACGACTCTCCTGGCCTATTGTGTTTTAATATTGATCGAAGTATTGGTCTCAATTAATACTCGAATTAAAACTAATGGTTTAATTAAAACAACACTCTAACAAATTGATTTATATGCACTCGATTATACGTACTTTTTATATAAAAAAAAAGATGATGTATTTTAAATATTAATATTAATATTAATTAATATATGCTCAGGTAGAGATTTTTTATGTTTATATTATTTTTTTGTAATTTAAACCTCAATATATTTTTAACTGAAATTTTCCTCCTATCCTATATATTACCAACATTAAAAAAGTATTTTGTATAATGAATTCGATTAAAAATTATAATTTCTTTAAATCATTAATTTTGAATTTTAAATTAAAAATCCTAATTACGTGTTAAAAAGTATTGGATAATTAATGAAAACAACAGAGAATAATAAAACTAATATTTGAGCTTATTGCTATAATTATGATTGGGATGAAAATATATTCAAACATTTAGATTAATGTTCAAATATTGAATGTATATCAGAAATTATATTAAATCACCAGTTTCACTTTTGAGCCCATGGTCATTGAAGATGAGATTATTTAGTCCTATGTTTACTTTGGTCAATTAGACAAACCCGTAAATCAAATGTTAAAGAATAAAATAACACTGTAATAAATTATAACTAAGAGTTTTTACCGGATAATCATATTAAAAAAATGTGTAGTACTGGCAGGTTTGTGGGAACGGTGGTGGTGATCGATATGTATGAACTATTGTATTGCGTATTGGTAGTGGATTGCGAAGTGGGTGATGTTGTTAAGGAAGTGGTTTGATTTGCTGCTGCAATTTGATTACTTTTGATACTACTAAAAAAAAAAAAATTATGACACAATCTGAACGAGGGTTGCAAAAAAACATCATCATTTGTGTAATTATAATAATTTTATAAAAACTGTCAACATGTCAAAGATGATTTTTAGGAAACTCTCTTTAAATACTCTAAAACGACGATGATTTCACCACTCTACATTCTTCCTCCATCCTCATTCCCCTTTCCTTCCCTCCAAAACCCAAACCCAAACCCCATCGCCCTCCTCCAATGGAACTGCTAGCTAGGTCAAAGAGGCACGAACCACGCAGCAGGAACCAGGTTGATGTCACGCGGGAACAATGAGGAGTGCATGCTATATTTATTCTTGGGTGTGCTTGTGTTTCGTCTAGTCTTTCTGGTGTTTCTCTATTTCCTAGTTAGCAATATTTTTCTCATGTATGGGATAAATATTTACAACCAGGTTCACTGCTGGTTTCTTTGTATTGTGGTACCTCTTTCAATTTAATATAATCCTCTTTGTTGATTTTTTAAAAAGTGTTCAATTATCAGGCATGGTAAATTTAATAGGTATTTTTTAATACCTGAACTTGACCTTTATTTTTTTTATTTAAATACGATCTTCAAAAAGTCTTAATTTGTTCTTTTTATTAAACAGGTCATTAGGCATTAAGTAGGGTTGGCCATAGGCCACCTGTCGATAGGTGACCTAACCTATTTTTGTCCCTGTTCCTCATTTATTATTGTTACTTTTCACAAAATTAATTGTTGAAAAATATTGGTGACATTTATTTTCTTTAACACTCTTTATTCAACATTTTTTTATAAAATTAATTAAAAGATATTAAAAATCATCAACTTTAGTGTTTCATATCTCTTTTAATGTTATTTTCTTAATTTAGAAGTCGAAATCTATTAAAATTAATGTTTTTAAATAAATTTTAACTAGATTGTAAAAAGAATATTAAAAAAAATGTTAGAAAGAGGATCAGATAACATTTCTCAATCGTTATACAAGCATGTTCGATTCGTTTTTTAAGTTCTTCGCATTTCCAGCAAATCATCACAGCGTGTCCTCTTTATCAACTATCTCCTGAGTTTGAACACTACTAATCTAATGCACGAGAACTACAAGATAAATATGAAGAATAAATATATGACAATGGCATACATAACTATTTGTTACAATTAATTAAACACGAAAATAGGCTTGGTTGATTTCTGTCAAACAGTTCACATTACACTTTTTTTTTTCATATATGAAAAAAAGTGTATGCAATATCCGCCATAAAAACAACAAAAACTTCATTCTACTGAGGTTGGTTACACTGATTAATTATACGATCTCTCGGTTAATGAGATACATCTCTTAATAACTTCTTCCAATATGCCATTTTGAATCTCTCTCTTCCGTTTTTCATTGGTCATGCAATCCACTCTCTCCACTTTAATTTGCATCTAGTTAGTGATTTAATTACTTTATACTTGTACAACCTACGTATCTTAACCAATTTTCTGTCTTCTCTTGTTGTTTCTAACATTAATTATATATACTACAAATCATAGTCAGATATATAACAATAACTGCTTTTAATTTGGTAGGTACTTTTCAATATATTACAAATAACCTTTTGATAACTTATTTCATTTTTAACCCATTAAAATTATCATAAATATGAATTTTAAATAATTAATATAAGAATTAATAATATTACCAATTAGTCGCTGATTCACAATATTTTTTTTACATATATATCCCTTAAATACGAGTACGCTGTACGCTTACCTACTAAAGGAGTGGTGCATATCTCTTTGCTAATAACTATCAAGATAAGGTGCATTTTTAAACGAATGGTTGTCCTAACGTCCTAGGATTTTGAAATTGCGTTTACAATTATATTATTATTTTTTATGGCAAGCATTGTTCGCAGTTGCAGTCGTCCTTTTAAATAAGAGAAATGATATGTCTTAGGTCGTACCATTTCTTTGTACAATAAAAAAATAATGATAATAGAAAAAATGTAAAATTAGATGGTTGATATTATAAACGATATTAAATATATATATATATATATATATATATATATATATATAATATAAATAATATAATTATTTCAAATATCTAATGTAAAAGCTATATATAGTGTCACTTTAAAAATAAAAGGATAAAATTACACTTTTAGTCCCTACTTTGGGTCCAATTTCGCATTTGGTCCCTTACTAATTTAATTCACAAATTGGATCCCCTGTTTTGTAAAATCCTGTAATGTTGGTCCTTGAAATTTTAATTGGACGTTGATCGTTAAGTTCAGATGTTGACTATCATGTATCAACGTCTGAAAGACTCTTGAAAATTTTTACTCTGTGGTGAAAACATTTATGTTGATCCAATTCCCCCTAACCCTAATCCCTAATCCTTAAGGAAAATCCTATCATAACAACATTGCAGGTTTTACAACAATTTACGCAAAGTCTTATTGAGCCAGACATCATGAATCCAATCAATATCCACAAAGATCCTCCGAATTGTGTAGATGATTGGCACCAACGCCCTCATGGGTGGCGAAAACAAAGACAAACTACATAGTAAAGTTGCGGTTCAACTGCTTGATTGCAACATCGTTTTGGTCGAGAAAGCCACGGTAGACAGAGCCGAAGCCTCCCTCGCCGACGAGGAGGGTGCGGCTGAAGGCGCGCATGGCGGATTTCAGGTCGAAGAAGGAGAAAAGACGGAGATTGTTGGCACCACGTTGCGCTAGGAAGTGGTGGAAGTCCACCGTATCAGAGAACTCCGTCGACTCGGAGACGAAGTGGGAGCGACTGCTGCTATTGTGCGTGTCCATCAAGCTTAGCGAACGAGCCCATGACACGTGCGAGGTGGAGCCGTCGCGCGAACTCGCCGCCACTCCTCCCTCCACGAAATCCTCGTCTTCTCCGTTTAAGAAATAGAAACACTTCATTTTCATCAGAAGAAGAACATTCCACGCAATAGAATTGTCACTCAATGTTTCATTGTTTGTTTCAGAATTAGACAGAGGAAGAGAAAGAAAAATATTAGTAAGAAGAAGATTGATAAAATACTATTTAGGGTTAGGGATTTGTAAATTAATTGGGTTAGAGACAAACCACCAATAAAGTGCCAAGATGTATGGAGAGACGAATGCAGGGAACACTAGATCAATGAGTGGGACGAGGCCACTTGTTGAGAACACCAAGATGAAGGCCACCAGCTGAAGTTCTATCACGCGCAGCGAACCCACATTGTAGAATTAGGGTTAGCGGGAATTGGGTCAACGTAAATTTTTTTACCACAAAGTAAAAATTTTCAAGAGCCTCTCAGATGTTGACATGTGGCAGTCAACGTCTGAGCTTAATAGTCAACATCCAATTGAGGCTTCGGGGACCAACATTGCAGGATTTTATAAAATAGAGGGACCCAATTTGTGAATTAAATTAGCGAAGGACCAAATGCGAAATTGGACCTAAAGTGGGGGACCAAAAGTACAATTTTACCAAATAAAAAAAAACTAACACCTAACTTCACCGACTCCAGTATAAAAAAATTGAAAAAAATATTTTTAATTTTTATATTTTTCGAACATAAATAGTAAAAATCAATGTTTTTCATATAGATAAATGTGATTCTCAAATTAAAAACATATAAATTTAGTCTATCTTGACTATAAAAAAAACATGGTGAATTTTTAGAATAGACTAATTTCATTCTCACCTCTCAGTTTCCTACCTATTTCACTTCTACCAAACAAAAATGTAGGGGTCATCATTTAAATGTTATCGGGTGTCCATCAATAATTATTTTAAGGTTTCTATAGATTATTGCCCTTAATTTTGGGTGATGAACCCAACATTATTGGGATTATAAGAATCACCAATATTGTTACCCAACAATTAAAATAATTCTTTCTTTATCAATATTTTTAGAATATTAGTTAAAGAATTAAAAAGGAAAAAATGTTTACTATCTAAATTATAGAAATACATAATATAAAAAATTATAAACAATATAATTTTTCGTTTCTCAATAGAAATATTTTTCCTTTAAATTCTTTAATCGGTCAATATTCTTTGAATACAGTGTTTATCCTTAAAAAAAAGGTGATATGTATGAACTACTGTATTGCGTGTTGGTAGTGGATTGGGAAGGTGATGCTGCATGCATGTTAAGGGAATGGTTTGATTTGCTGCTGCGATTTGATCACTTTTGAGGAGTGCGTGCTGTATTTATTCTTGGGTGTGCTTGTGTTTTGTTTCTAGTGTTTCTCTGTTTCCTGGTTAGCCATAATTTTCTCATGTCTGAGTTAAATATTTATAATCAGGTTTTCATTTTGTGGGCAGTGGTTTCTTTGTATTGTGGTACCTCTTTTAATTTAATATAATCCTCTTTGCTGATTTTTAAAAAGTGTTCAATTATCACACATGGTAAATTTAATAGTTTTTTTTTTAATATCTGAACTTCACTTTTATTTATTTATTTAAATATGATTTTCAAAAGGTTTTAATTTGATCTTTTTATTAATCAAGTCATTATGCCTTAAAGCAGGGTTGGCCATAGGCCACCTGTGAATAGGTGACCTAACCTATTTTTGTCTATGATTCTCATTTATTATTGTTGCTTTTCACAAAATTAATTACCCTTGAAACTTTTGTTTCATTCTATTCCTTTACAATAAAAATTAAGAGATAAAAAATAAAAAAATTAACCCATAACATTTTATGTCAATCTTTTTGTTTTGAGAAATATTAATGGCATTAATTTTCTTTTACACTCTTTATTCAACACTTTTTATAAAATTAATTAAAATATATTGAAAATCATCAACTTTAGTGTTTTATATCTCATTTAATGTCATTCTTTTAATTTAGAAGTAAAATTTATCAAAATTAGTAATTTTCAATAAATTTTAACTAAATCGTAAAAAGAATATTAAAAAAGTGTTAGAAAGAGGATCAATTAACTTTTTCAATTGTTACATACAAGCATGTCCTCCAATTTGTTTTTTAAGTTCTTTGCACTTCCAGCAAATCATCACAACGTGTCCTCTTTATCTATCTCTTGAGTTTGAACACTACTAGTTTAATACACGAGAACTACAAGATAAATGTGAAGAATAAATATTTGACAATGACATACAGAACTATTTGTTACAATTAATTAAACATGAAATAGGCTTGGCTGATTTCTGTCAAACAGTTCACACTACTCTTTTTTTTTTTCATAGATAAAAAAAAAGTGTATGCAATATCCGCCATAAAATAAAAACAACAAAAATTTCATTCTACTAAGGTTGGTTACACGGATTAATTACATGATCTCTCCGTTAATGAGATACATCTTAATAACTTCTTCCAATATGCCATTTTGAATCTCTCTCTTCCATTTTTCATTGGTCATGCAATCCACTCTCTTCACTTTAATTTGCATCTAGTTAGTGATTTAATTACTTTATACTTGTCCAACCTACGTATCTTAAACAATTTTCTGTCCTCTCTTGTTGTTTCTAACATTAATTATATATACTACAAATTATAGTCAGATATATAACAACAATTGCTTTTAATTTGGTAGGTACTTTTCAACATATTACAAATAACCTTTTGATAAATTATTTCATTTTAACCCACTAAAATTATCATAAATATGAATTTTAAATAATTAATACAAGAATTAATAATATTACCAATTAGTCACTGATTCCCTTAAATACGAGAACGCTGTACACTTACCTAACAATGGAGTGGTGCATATCTCTTTGCTAATAACTATGAAGATAACGTGCATTTTTGGAAATAAACTAAACATACATATTCAATTCTTCTAATTTTATTCTCACCTACCAGTTTCCTACCTATTTCACTTCTAGCAAACAAAAATGTAGGTGTCATCGTTTAAATGTTATTGGGTGTTCATAAATAAATATTTTAAGGTTTATATAGATTATTGCCTTTAATTTTGGGTAATGAACCCAACATTGTTGGGATTATAAAATTCACGAATGTTATCCAACAATTAAAAAAATTATTGCTTTTTTAAATATTAGTTAAAGAATTAAAAAAATATTTATTATGTAAATTATAAAAAACGTAAGAAAATTATAAATAATATAATTTTTTGTTTCTTAATAAAAAAACTTTTTAAATTTTTTTTAATCAATAATCTTTTAGGTACTATCCTTTTAAAAAAAAAAAAAGTGACGCATATTGCTGACTATCAAGAAAAGATGTAAGTGTCATCAGCAGGATTATATTCTGAAATTGCAAGTGTTTTCAATTTTTTATTATTGCAATATACTCCGTTTAACTGAGTGACCCAAACGAAATACATTACTATTTACTACACAACGAGTCTAGTAAACGAGAACCACGAGAGAAATGTGAAGAATAGTATTAGGAATATTAACAATATGATTCACGTTACTTATAAGAGGAGGGATGTTTATACAGAGAAATAAAAGGTGTTCATAATGTGTATCCAAATATCATCTTCACTCTAAGAACAACCACAGCGGTGCCAATTGGCAAACTTCCCATCGGTTTAATTTGGTTACGTAAATGATCGTTTTTAATCGACCCTACAACTGCAACAATAAGGAAAAAAACAAAAAACAAACAAATGTGAAACATATTGGAACTTCTAACGGAAGTGTCATTATGAAAACGTACGGGCTTTCAATTTCCTTTATAAAGGCAAGCAGCCCTTGCTTCCAGTAACTCACTTCATATCTCTTTTGCTTTCGTTTTTTATTAATCAGCGATCTCATTCTCTAGCTGTCCCAGATAACATGGCCTCATCTTCTCCCTCTCTAATGTTCACAGTGCGAAGGTGCCAACCTGAGCTGGTGGCTCCTGCTACACCCACTCCTCACCAACTTAAACCACTATCCGACATAGATGATCAAGACGGCTTTCGTTTCCAGGTTCCAATTATTCAGATTTATCATAACCAACCATCAATGGCAGGGAAAGACCCTGTTGAAGTCATTCGGCAGGCACTGGCAAAAACACTTGTTTTCTATTACCCATTTGCCGGTAGGCTTAGGGAGGGCCCTGACCGCAAATTAATGGTGGATTGTACTGGGGAGGGCGTCATGTTCATTGAGGCTGATGCAGACGTAACACTTTATCAGTTTGGTGGTGAAGCTCTCCAACCTCCATTCCCATGCTTCCAAGAACTTCTATATAATGTTCCAGAGACTGAAGAAATTACTAACACTCCCCTTCTACTCATACAGGTCCAATACACATTGTTTATAATTTATTAATTTATCCACTTCTTTGTACAAAGAAAAAAAAAAACGTTCAAAAGCCACATGAAAATTCTAAAAACGACATAGGCAAATTGCATAAGTAAGAGTGAATCTATTTTTGGAATTACTAACACTCCCCTTCTACTCGTACAGGTTCAATACACATTTTTTCATCTTCTTTTGCATACGTAAGAGTGAATCTATTGTTGGAATTTTATACGATCTTGTAAATTCTGTTTCTATACTATTTTTCTTATGAAAATTGATGCGTTGTTTAGTTTACCTCAAATAAAAATAGGATTAAATACCTCATATATAATACCCTTGAAAAAAAAAATGTTAGTATAATTATTTTCTAATCATTTATCAGATTGTTTAATCCTGTTTTTATTTTTATTTTTATTTGAGGTAATTTAGAGAACTCCAAAATTAATAAGTAGCGACTTCACACGAGAACTCCAAAGACGTACATATCTTTACACGGGAAGGGAATCTTGAATTTTAACATGAAAAAAAAAATCATTTTCACATATTAAACTTTATTAATTTTTGGGATGATATCTTTGCATAAAATTTATAGGTTTTACTAACGCATCATGAATATAATACTCCCTCCGTCAATTATAAGAACATTTTTTAAAATTTGTTTGTTGTTTTTTATAAGATTTTTTAATTTTTAGATGTATTAATTATTTTTTTTCTATATACTTTTATTTATTTATTTTCTTTTCAAATATTAATGAAAAATAAAAAATAATAATTTTGAAATGATAATACAATTAATTAACAATAAATTAATTATTTTTCTTAAAAAATATGAGTTGAAAAATTATTATAATTAAAAACAAATGGAACAAGAAATAAAAATATACTTAAATCTTTATAATTTATATATTTTTCTCTATATATTTTCCATCGTATAACATATTTTGTCGAGTTTTCTTTTCCCTGTTAGTTAAACTATAGAAAAGTAGAATCTGTACATATCTTGACCAGTTGACCTTGGAAATTAAATGCAGGTGACACGACTCAGGTGTGGTGGTTTCATCCTGGCCACTCGCATGAACCACACCATGAGCGATGGAGCTGGTTTGTCACAATTCATGAACACTTGGGCTGAAATGGCTCGAGGTGTTAAAAGTCCTTCCATTGTACCTGTGTGGCGTAGGGAGCTCCTAATGGCAAGAGATCCACCTCGCATTACATGCAACCATCGCGAATACGAGCATGTCCCAGACACCAAGGAAGGGACCATCACTTCCTCGTACGACAACGACAACAACATGGTTCATCGATCATTCTTCCTAGGACCTGTCGAGATAGCAGCCCTTCGCCGCTTGATTCCCCATAACCTTAAATACTGCACCACATTTGATATCATCACAGCATGCTTGTGGCGCTGTCGCACAAAAGCATTGCAAATAGAGGCAGATGAGGATGTTCGCATGATGTGCATAGTCAATGCACGTGCCAGGTTCAATCCTCCATTACCTGTTGGTTACTACGGCAACGTTTTTGCATACCCTGCAGCAATCACCACTGCAGGGAAGCTTTGTGGAAATCCATTTGGGTATGCGGTGGAGTTAATCAACAAAGTGAAACGTGAGGTGACGGAGGAGTATATGCATTCTGTGGCAGATCTATTGGTGATCAAGGGACGATGCTTATTTAACACTGTACGGTCTTATATTGTGTCGGATTTGTCACGTGCCAAGTTTAGGAATGTAGATTTTGGGTGGGGTGATGCTGTGTTTGGTGGACCGGCAAAATGTGGGGCAGGGGCTTTTCCAGGAGTTTCCTATTTCACCCCGGGTAAGAATGCAAAAGGAGAAGAAGGTATAATATTTGCGATTGGGTTGCCTGATGAAGCAATGGAGAGGTTTGCAAAAGAGTTGAATGACATGCTTAGGAACCAAAACCAACCTCAAACGAGTGGTGCTAACTTTATCATGTCTTCCCTGTAATTTGTAGCTTATGGAAACTTAATACATTGAAGGAAAATAATGCATGAAGACCCGCCACCATGGTAGTTGATAGGTAGTTGATATGTACTTTAGAGTAAAAAATAAGAGAAGAATGTTGGAATGATATAGATGATATAAAATTTAAAATTGATTCAAAGTGGTAGGAAGTTTGACAATGAAGAAAAGGCAAGGCCAATCTTTTTCCCGTGTCAGAATTTATCCTCCCAAGTTTGTTTTCACACAGTTGTATGTTGTGTTAGGATATATATGAGAATGTTTAAAGATCTTCACAGGTAGCAAGTCAATCTTATTTTTTGAGCAACGTATAATTTTGTTTTAGTCTATATTACTGTTCAGTTATATATTTGAACATTTTACCATTGTTTATGGATCTCAACCTATTTTGGATTGATAGGTATAAAATAGAATGTTTTCTTCAGTAATAAGCTTCCAATAATTAAGTTAACATACTGAGTAAATATTTAATAATCAAGAAACATAGCATTTTATATTTCATAACTAAACCTTCTTCTCCTTTTGCATTCTTATACGGAATGAAATATGTTACTCCTGGAAAGTCCCCAGCTTCAACTTCGGCCAATCCACCATACACAACATCACCCCACCCAAAATCGACTTTTCCAAAATGAAAATATATATCTCAAGTCTGACACAACATATAAGACCTTACAGTTGTGAATAAGCATCGTTCCTTAATCACCATTAGATCTGCCACAGAATGCATATACTCCTCCGTCACCTCACTTTTCACTTGGTTGATTCCACCGCATACCCAAATGGATTTCCACAAAGCTTCCCTGCAGCGGTGACTGCTGCAGGGTATGGAAAAGCATTGCCGTAATAACCAACGGGTAACGGAGGATAGAACCTGGCACGTGCATTGACTATGCACATCAAGCGAACATCCTCTTCTGGCTCTATCTGCAATGCTGTTGTGCGACAACGCCATAAGCATTCTGTTATCAAATCAAATGTGGTGCAATGCTGAAGGTTATGGGGAACCAAGCCACCAAGGGCCGCTACGCACGTCGGCGGGTCCAAAGAAGAAAGATCGAAGAACGTTCTCAGGGATGATTATTCTTTCCTTGGTGTCTGGGACATGCTCGAATTCACGATGGTTGCATGTAATGCGAGGTGGATCTCTTGCCATGAGGAGCTCCCTACGCCACACAGGTGCAATGGAAGGACTTTTAACACCTCGAGCCATTTCAGCCCAAGTGTTCATGAATTGTGACAAACCAGCTCCATCGCTCATCATGGTGTGGTTCACGCGAGTGGCCAGGATGAAACCACCACTACACCTGAGTCGTGTGACCTATGATTCAATATCCCCAACATGAAGAAACAGAAATAACTAACAGGAAGAAAAATACTAGAAGAAGCATCGATAAAATATGATAGGAAATAGAAAGAGATTTTTTTTTAAAGATGCAACTTAGAAAAATTATAAAATAAAATATAACTCTCCAAAAAATCAATTAAGTTTCATGTGTGAAAAATGAAAATGATTTTTTTTCATGTTAAACTTGAAGGTTACCTTCCCATGTAAAATGTTATATTTTTTTTGTCTTTCCTAATGAAAAATTATAAAGTCTCTAATGACTTTTGCCTTCAACATACAAGTGGATAAATTAATAAATTATAAAAACATATGTATTGGACCTGTACGAGTAGAAGGGGGAGTGTTAGTAATTTCTTGGAAGCATGGGAATGGAGGTTGGAGAGCGTCACCAAACTGAGCAAGTGTTACGTCTGCGTCAGCCTCAACGAACATGACGCGCCCTCCCCAGTACAAACCACCATCAATTTGCTGCCTACCTGCAAATGGGTAATAGAAAACAAGCGTTTTTGCCAGTGCTTGCCGAATAACTTGAGATGGGTCTTTATTCTCTTTCGGTGATGGTTTGTTGCGATAAATTTGTCTTATTGGAGAGTGGTAACGCAGACCTTCTTGATTTCCTTAATACCTAGTTATGCTATGTAGATTTCCTTAATTCCTTTTAGTACATGCGATGCCCTAGATAAAAGATGTAGTGATTTTTTATTTATTTTTTATATCAAGGCATGATTATTATAGTCGATTTTTTCATATGGCCACATTGAATATCATTGGTCAACCTAAATCACATGTTAGATGGAAGATTCGTAGAGCACAAAGTGAATTGCGCTCTTCGCATGAAAATTAGACGAAAATTTTGATGTAATAAAAATAACCTGAGATGTAATTCATCTAAGCTAAAGATAGGTGTGAAAGTAATATTTTACCTCAAATTAAGAATTTTAACAACTCCTAATTTTTTTGGAAATGGGTGTGCAACTCTTGGGATAAGGTAACTAAAAATTTGACAACACATAAGGAATGGAGGGTCACACTATATATGGAGTGATAGATGGAACCCTAACTATGAAGAACTTATAAAGTTCACTTTGATTCCACTAACTTAACATGACAAGGAGGGAAAATATTAATGAGTTCACTACACCATTTGAAGACTAGAACTTAAGTGGAATAGAGCTGCAACCCCCATCATAGATTATAAATGTCTTTCAAGCCATGCACTTGCCAACTCTAAAAAAACCAAGTCGTTGTACCTACAAAGAAAATGGATGATTGTTTGTCTATGTAACAAATTCAACTACGATAATGAAGTAGAGAACAAATAAGGCATGGTTAGTTAGCATCTCCAATGCTACATCTATACGTGTCTTACAACTTTACAACTTGAGGTGTGAACTACTCTACCTTGCTCCAAAGCCATGTTGGTCTTATTCGGGGCTACAATATTTTAAAATGTTATACTTGAATAATTCTTTGTCTAAACTTAAGTAAAAATAACTAATTTTATATTGATTAAGAAAATTAGTTGACGTCATTTAATTTTATTAATCTTAAGTAAAAAATAAAAATATTTTTTAAATATCATTTATTAAAATTTAATATCATGGATAAAAAAAAAGCCATTAGAAATAGAATTAAAATTAAATATATGATTTTTTTAGGAATAATAACATTAAATAACATAAAATTAATTATATTTATTTATATTTAAGTATAATATATGAGATTATTTTTTGCTTATATAGATCCAGAAGAAATAACTTAGAAAATCATCCTAAGCCTTTCTCCCATCTAACTTGATTTCGAGTATCTTTTTCTCATCTTTGTTTAGCTTGTCAATTAAACATTTTGCAGAACTTTGTGGGAACTACTTCTACCTAACAAGTTGTAATGTATTTACACTATCATACATAGTGCAAATTGGAGGGTGTAACATAAAACATGCAATAACCATTCAACATTTAAAATCCTTTTCTAATGTATTTTTTTTCCTATTTTCTTTATTTATTTATTTTCCTTTATAAGATTTACTTTGTGATTATTTTTTTCCCTTCAAATAACACTCACATAAATGAGATTTTCCTTTATAAGATTTACTTTGTGATTATTTTTTCCCTTCAAATAACACTCACATAAATAATCATTTTGAATATATTTAAATAGTTAAAAGATTATTTTGAACATTTTAATAAGTAAGATGAGGTATTAAAGTAAAAATTTTAAAAGATAAAAGACCATTTTAAATAAAACATAAGATCAAAATAATTTTTAAAAGATAAATAACTAAAGAAAAAAAAACAAAAGACCAAAATGGTGAATTAGCCTTTGGTGTATCCTTCCTTCAAGTGTAAGGACCATCTTGCCCTCAATAAGAGGCACACAACGGGTCAAAGGATTTACCGGAATAAATCTGGACGCCCATATTTACACACTCACGTTCGCTGTCCTCACCATTCTCTCTCTCTCTCTCTCCCAAACACTTTCTCTCTCTAAAGCTGAAACTTCGCACAGCAACAAGACAAGCACTCAGAGTGCTTCGAATTCGTCACTGATCACGGTTTGTTCCTTCCACTGTTCCATCTTCTCCTTCTCCAACTCGATTTCCTTTTTTCCGATTATTTTCTGCTTCCGATTCTACGAAACAATTTATCGCATCTTATAATTAGTCTGTTTTAGCTCATAGTTCAAAGCCCTTAACCTTATGATCGGCCTAGTTAATTTGTGTGAAGGGTTATGCTTTTGTTTTCTGACTTTTTTATTTTCTCTTTTCCTTCGTTTGCGTAATTTGTGTCGATGATTTGGGACATTCGATATCTTCAGTCTGCTATGAGCCTATGAGTTTAGGTGTGCGTTTGATTATTGATTTTGTAGATTTGGTTTTTTATTTGATTCACATTGAGTCTTTGGTGCATTTGATATGCGATTATGGTTTGACTGGTGATTCAGACTGTATGGAAAGAATGAGTTTGAACTTCGTCTGGATTCTGAGGTTAACATGGAATTGTTGTAAAAGATGATATAGCATGTTTTGGAAACCCGTTGAGAAGTACTAAATCAAAATTACTAGCTTCTTGAAGCCATAATTACTATTAGCTTCTTGAAGCCATAATTACTAGCTTCTTAGTAAATGTGAAAAACCACGTCTGGAGGTCTAGATTTTAGTATCAGCATTTGGGTTATTGAGAAGACTAAGGTCCATCTCATAATGCTACAAGAATTCTTAATGCTAGTTTCTAGGAGCTCCTGGGTTATACGTTTGGGTTAACCAGTTATGCCTAACGCCTAATGCTTTTCTGTATGCGATTTCTGAGGAAGTGTTTGGATGTGTCTGTCTTTAACTGTATATACAAATATTCTTTTGTTAAATAAACGGTCATAATGCATAAACTACTTCATCAGATATTTATTTTAATGCTGTTGGCGCAATGGTAAAGTTGCACCTTGGTGACTGGTTGGTTGGTCATGGTTTCGAATCCGAAAACTTTTTTTTTGCACATGCAAGAGTAAGGCTGTGTACGATAATCCTCTCCCATACATTCGCATAGCGAGGAGCCTTATGGCACTGGGATATGTTAGTTTTTGTTTTTCTTTCCAAATGTTGTTGCTAATGCTGCTAAGTAGAATTGTTGATATGGAATTATTTTCTCAATTTACTCCTGGGGTTCTTGTTTAAGTTATTTGATTTATGAACTAAAACAGTTTCTGCAATGCACCGCGTGGGTAGTGCAAGTAACGGAAACAATTCAACTCGCCCTCGTAAGGAGAAGAGATTAACCTATGTGTTGAATGATTCTGATGACTCAAAGGTGAACTCATTATTTTATTTGTTCCAGGGAAGCAGACAAGTTTCATGTTTGCTTCTAGTAGTTGCATCTTTATCCCTACAAAAAATTTCTTTGACATTGTGGTTCCAAATTTTGAGTTCCCAATTTGATCCCTACAAAACTTTTCTTACGTAGATGAAAATATTATTTAAATTATACAGTGAATTCCCAATTTGGTCCTTGAAAAAAAATTAACTGAATTTTCTCGTCAAAAGATTAGTGACTTCAAATTGTGCTCTAATGAGAATATTTGGTTCTTGACTGACATCAGCTGGGTCCTAGTAAAATGTGTTTGCACGATTTTGATGTTAAAACCTGTTGTTTGAGGATCAAAGGGATGTGATAACCTTTTGAGGACCAAATTGGTGTTCCAAAGATCAAAATGGAGGTTTACCCTAAATTTTAATATTATTTTATCTTTTTACATTGACTTATACCTATCTGGTGGTTTGCATATTTCAGCCTTTTCTTTTTAATATTTACCCAATATTTTACTTTCTTATCAATCAAAGCTTCACTAATTGTTCATACTTAGAATTTTGCTTTGCATGGTGTTATGTCATAGATTTTATTTTCATCACTATTTCTTATTTGGTTGATTTCAATTTTGATGGTTTTCTTAGTTGCACAGTCTAGAATCGCTTGTAAGTTGGTTCTTTTCTGCAGCATTGTGCAGGCATAAATTGTCTGGCTCTACTTATGTCTGCAGCATCTGATGGGTCTGATTATCTGTTCACCGGAAGCCGTGATGGCAGGTTAAAACGATGGGCACTAGGGGTGGATAGAGCAACATGCTTGGCTACCTTTGAATCTCATGTCGATTGGGTAATCTTTATGTTCGTTTTTTCTTTTTATTTTCTTCCCTTCCAATTGTTAGTTTACTTCTAAGTTAGTAACTTCTGGTACCTAGCTATGTTTTTTAAACCATGGTTACTTGATGAAACTTCCTGAACTTATAGTCATTCTTCATCTTTTATGCTTTCCCCAAAAGTCCTAAACCCTGTTTCATTAGCAATAAAGTTATAACTCACAAAACATGACACCTTAACAATCCATAACACATGCACAACAGCATAAGTACAATTGAATATGTAAATGTTATTTCATTCTTTCAGGTTAATGATGCTGTTCTTGTTGGTGATAGTACACTTGTTTCTTGTTCCTCAGATACAACCCTTAAGGTTTGTTGATTGCTAGCTGTTTTTTATTCCAATCAATACTTGTTCTTCTGAAATAATACCAGTACTTACATAATTATTTACACCTTCTTTTTATGTGTCAGACATGGAATGCCCTGTCCTTTGGAACTTGTACTAGGACTCTCCGGCAACACTCTGACTATGTTACTTGCCTTGCAGCAGCTGAAAAAAATGTAATGTACTCCAAACATCTTATGCTTCTTATTAAGTGTATCGAGAAAAAGTTCATTTTATTGTTTCTATATGCTCCACATTGAAACAGATAGCTACTTTGGTTGAATTATCAATTTCAAATCCATTCTTTGATCCTTTAATAGTGTCTTGCTTTTTAGAACAATACTGTTGCCTCTGGTGGCCTTGGTGGGGAGGTTTTTATATGGGATATCGAGGCTGCCCTTGCTCCCTCTAAGTGTAATGATGCTATGGTTGATGAATCTTCAAATGGTATCAATGGTTCTGGCAACTTACTACCATTGACATCCTTGCGTACTATTAACTCAAGCGACAATATGTCCATGCACACCACTCAAACTCAGGGATACGTTCCAATTTCTGCCAAAGGCCATAAAGATTCTGTTTATGCATTGACTATGAATGAAAGTGGAACAATTCTTGTCTCTGGTGGCACAGAAAAGGTACAATGGGCTAGTTTGTTTAAGCTTATTTTTTAAAATAATTGCTTTTCAAAATAAAATAAGCACTTTTATGATTTTCTAGTGTGTTTGTCTAAATTGATTTTACTTAAAATTAGCATTTTTTTGCTTTTTTTAAAGAAGCAAATCCTAGATGCTTCTTAAAAAAGTTCTTATATGTAAAGCGCTTATTTTAAAGTTGTTTTTTTAAAGTTTAAAAAAACTCGCCCAATATGGCATATGCTCTGAATTGTCGAGGCTTCTTTACATTTGAAACAGTATAGATGTTTTTTGCTTGCGATGTAGTAGCTTGAATTTTATGGGATGTTGTCTCTGGCCATGGTTTATTTCTTCAATTTTTTGGGGGTTCACTAGGTTGTGCGTGTCTGGGACGCAAGATCAGGATCAAAGACTCTAAAGCTAAGAGGGCATACAGATAACATCAGGGCTCTGCTTCTGGATTCTAGTGGCAGGTTTGTGGAGTGGATATCTAAGTTTAGTTGCAGTTTTTCAATTTACAATTAAATTTTAAAGTTGGTAACTTGCTTTTCCTCCTATTTATTTATAATTTCTTTATTATCATAAAAATCTCTCTCTCCCTCTGTGTGTGTGTGTGTGTGTGTTTGCATTGATCTTTCCCATTTGACATTTCTATGTTTTCCCCCAACATATAAATAACAAGTTAACTATGCACATGAATAACCTAACATTTTCATTATCTATGTTACGGTGGACTTATTTAATAGTCAATTATACAGTGAATGAAATGCTGTTGGGTTTTCTTTTCATTGTATGCAGCCATGCATCTTTTCATTGGATAAATTTGTTAAGTTCAAATTAATATGTTTTTTTTCCAGCAAGTCAGTTATGATGTTTTTAATGTTCATTGTTGCAGATATTGTTTATCAGGATCTTCAGACTCTATGATAAGGTAATGCACACATATGGAGTTATAAGCATTTCTATTTGTTTTGTTTTTGTGGTTGACTAATAATCTGTCGGTGTTTCCTCTAGGCTTTGGGATATAGGTCAGCAGAGATGTGTGCATTCTTATGCAGTTCATACAGATTCTGTTTGGGCACTTGCCAGCACCCCAACATTTAGTCATGTTTATAGTGGAGGGAGAGACTTTTCAGTGAGTGAAACCTTCTACTGAAATTAACATCAAACTATTTTTTATTATTATTATTACATCTTGAGTTTATGTGAAATCACATCTCCTTTTCCTGTTTAACTTGTGAACCTCGTCTTCTAATGTCATATTCTTTTATGCCTTAAGTTATACTTGACAGATTTGCAAACTAGAGAGAGTAGTTTGCTTTGCACAGGCGAGCACCCTATTCTTCAATTGGCTTTGCATGATGATAGCATATGGGTTGCATCAACAGACTCTTCAGTTCATAGATGGCCAGCTGAAGGATGCGACCCTCAAAAGATTTTCCAGAGAGGCAATTCTTTTTTAGCTGGAAACTTGTCTTTTTCAAGAGCAAGAGTTTCACCAGAAGGATCTACCCCTGTATGTTATATTTAATTCTGAAAAAAAAATCCTACATTACTTTTCTATTATTATATCTTCAAATTTTTATGTTGCTCTTGGTATTTATAATACCAGTTGCATATGCTCATGTATAGATGAAGCATGTTAGTTTACATATCTTTTGACTTTTATTAGTGTTTCCTTTTGGTGAATATGATGTAGTTTGTTTTCTAAACAAGTTTTTGTTGAAAAAAAAAAATAAAATAAAATATATATATATATATATATATATATAGATATTTGGTTCTTTCCCTTCTGCAAAACTAATAATCCTCCTTTTGTTGTCAAAATTACTAATGTTTATAGGTTCCTGTATATAAAGAACCTACCTTAACTATCTTGGGTACACCTGCAATAGTACAACATGAAGTTTTGAGTAATAAGAGGCATGTGCTGACAAAGGTAACCATGGTGTTTTGTAGTGATTTTATTATGCCATGCATATTTGCATAACCTTTTTCTGTTATTTTTGTAACTGATGAATAACTTTTGGTAAAGGATGCATCTGGTTCAGTGAAGCTGTGGGAGATTACCAAAGGCATTGTCGTTGAAGATTACGGAAAGGTGACAACTGGTTGCATTTTCATTTTGTAATTTGTATGACAATCTTGTTTGCTAGTGAAGTAGCATGTCTGTCTGTAATGGATGTTATTTACAAATTTAAACTATAGATGATAGGGGACTCATTTGTGGGTTCATAATAGCTCGTGCTTTACTTGTGGACTGTCTAGGTTTCATTTGAGGAGAAAAAGGAAGAGCTATTTGAGATGGTATGATTACTGATTTAAACCATTGATTTCATTTTAAAATATTTTTTTTTCTAGGCAAGAAAACATGACGATTTCCAGTAGTTTATTTGTTCAAGTTGGCTTTTAATTTTCTTCCAATGCTGCTTTAGGTTAGCATTCCTGCATGGTTCACAGTGGATACCAGGCTTGGAAGCTTGTCAGTCCATTTGGACACTCCCCAATGTTTTTCAGCAGAGATGTATTCAGCTGATCTTAACATTGTAGGCAAGCCTGAAGATGATAAGGTAATGGCTTCATTGTCATGAACAATGTACCTGGCCTTATGTCTTAAATTCCTAATTATATTAATTTTCCTCTTAGTTTTTGGTATGCTGTAACAATTAATTTCAACTTTTATGCAACTATTTACTTGTTAGTTGTTACTATTGGCTTATTGATGTCAAGTATATACAATTGTCAACCAATTCATCTTCATGAGATCCATTTCAGTTAGTGGTACATAACCATCATCCCATCTTTTAGTCCGTCTTCTTGCTCAATCTGAAGGCTATCTTTAAATTCATGGTAGAAAATGGAATAGAGTCAGATGGATTGGAATGGAGTAGAATAAAAATGTTATTCCATTCTTTGGAAATTTCATAATGGAACGGAACAAAGATTTCACTCCATTAGTTGGAACAAAGTTATAACTTTTTAATTCCCACACTATCTTTATTTTAAATATATTATCCTTGTGAGGCTAATGATTAGATTAAAATTTATAAGGATAAAATAGTTGTTTTATAATCAAAAGCTTTGTTCCATCAAGTGCATCCCAAATTTAAGGGTAGAAAATTAGAATAGTGGACATGGAAGTATTTTAAGTTTTTTTTTATGACTGTTGAATGTTGGCTGTGTTCTATTATGCACTTCTATAGTTTCAACTTTCAAGAAATATGTGATCCATGAATACAATGAAATAATGAGAATGTTTTCAGTAGTTTGCTGTCAACAATCTAAATCAGTGCCTGTTATTCTGCAGGTTAATTTGGCTCGAGAAACCCTTAAAGGGCTACTGGCTCATTGGTTGAGAAAACGAAAGCAAAGAATGGGATCCCCAGCTCCAGCTAATGGAGAACTATTATCTGGAAAGGAGACTGCTTCTAGAAGTAGTACCCATTCAAGAATTGAGGTTGATGGTAGTTCTGAGAATGATGCTATGGTTTATCCTCCATTTGAATTCTCAGTTACTTCCCCTCCTTCCATTATTACTGAGGGCACTCATGGAGGTCCATGGAGAAAAAAAATCACTGATTTAGATGGAACCAAGGATGAGAAAGACTTTCCTTGGTGGTGTCTGGACTGCGTCTTGAATAATCGGTTACCTCCCAGAGAAAATACAAAGTAATTTTGCTTTCCTCATTTTTTCCCTCCCTAAATAGTTGCATTAAAACACATGGTTGTAGTTGAAAGGAATAAACCATGCTTGTGACTATTTGTATATTTTGTTAATGTAGCATAATTGCTTAACTCTGATTATTATATCTATTAATCACTCATATGGTTGTACTTGACATGGCTTTTGTAAATGACATCAATTGATAATATGGTTGAGATTCTTAGGAAGTCATAGTAATCTATCTTCGTATTAATTCTGTGGTATTTGTTGCTTGGTATTAGCTATCTACCGAACAGTATCTTTGAACATTTTTTGTACTTCTAATGGTTATTGCCATGAAAATATTGAATTCTTTTTCTTACTTTTGATTGTCAATGGTTATGTCTATGAATTTTGTACTTCTGAGTATGATGGCAATCTCAGACTAGTTACATAATGCTCTCTTTGATATATATTCTTTTGTGATAACAACTGCAGATGCAGTTTTTATTTGCAACCATGTGAAGGATCTTCAGTCCAGATCCTCACACAAGGGAAGCTAAGTGCCCCACGTATATTAAGAATTCACAAAGTAAGTTTTTATATTTATATTAATTGATAATTGCATTAATAATCTTCACATGTGTTGTTAAGCTGGCTTTGGTCATGCTTTCCAACAGTATTACTTGTTTTGAGTTTAGTTTAGTTTAGCTTTTGTGCATGCATGTGTGTGGATTCTGAAAACAGTAGATGATGCATTTTGAATTATCAACTTAACTTTCCTTTATTTTGGTTGGTTTAGGTTGTTAATTATGTAATAGAGAAGATGGTGCTTGACAAACCTTTGGACAGCTTAAGTGCTGAAGGTAGTATTGCCCCTGGTCTTACTGGGTCACAGTCACAGCATCAAGCAGTTGGGGATGGATCTTTTCGATCTGGATTTCAGCCATGGCAAAAGCTTAGACCTTCTATTGAAATATTGTGCTACAACCAGGCAAGCAATATGTTGTCTTGTATGCAATCTTATGACAGTGTATACTGTATGGTTTTCTAGATGCTGAGACTGAGCAAGTTCATGCTTTATTTTTTTGTAGTTAGCTTACCTTTCTATTCCTTTGTATGCCTTCTATAATCTATTTGCTAAGCTGATTGCAATTTTTAGTTTTCCATTATGATGTTTTCTTGAAGTTATTGAAAAAAAAATATCTTGTTAGAATTATGTACTGTGCTTGTTGGTTTTAATTGCATTTACAAAGTTACAACTTTGACTTCTAGAGTCCATGATGCAGGATGAATTGACAAAATATTGGTTTAAGTATTCTTGGTTTGATTATCCCAAAAATCAGTGCAATGTTCCTTATACCTAGGATTTCTTTTAGCAGTGGCATTATCTGTCGAGTTAGATGTTAACTTCACTGGATGTCATAAGATGAACTGATATTGAGATTTGAAAAGACTGTCTTCATACTTAAATTCTTTACCTACTGGTAGGCTATTAATTATAAAATTCAATTTCAGATATTAGACACTGCTAATTGAACCATGACTGTTGTATTTTAAGTCTTAAAATAGATCGTAGTACTTGTATGATCTGTAGTTTCAACTGTTCTTGTGTGTTACCAAGTTTGTTCTCAATGCCATATGTTTTAATCAAGTTTTTGAATTTATTATGCCTTTGATTGGTTTGAGAATGACATCAATTTTTTTAAAGATATTTTTATTGAATGTTGTTTTATTTGATTCACAGTTGATTTTACTTTGTATGATACTGTTTTTCATTGAAGTAATGTGCTTTTAGCCAGCTGTTTGGTTTATTTCCAGGTGCTGTCTCCTGAAATGAGCTTAGCCACAGTTCGAGCTTATGTATGGAAGAAATCAGATGACTTGGTTCTAAATTACAGACTAGTTCAAGGCAGGTGACTACAAATTGCATATGCATCAGAGGTGGGTAATTGAGCCTTGCTTTGCTTTTCTGAGCAAGAATTTGATATTTAAAGCTTTTATGGATTTTTGTTCATGTATTTTTCTTATTTTGTAACTGTAATTTACTGCCAACTGGAAAGGGGAAATAGTTATTTTAGGAATTAGAATAATATTTCTTGTTTAAACTGATGTGAATGTTGATAAAAGTGATCGTAGGTTATTAATAATTTATTCTCTTTCAGATTGGAGGAAAGTGAGCTTTAACCATGTCTGAATAGTCATTATTGGTATCACAAGTAACTTTTGAATGATTTTGATGCATTGCATAACAATTTCTTTTGCTTTCTTACCCTTTACTTCAAGTTTTATCTCTGGAAGAAAAATAATTAGAAGGAAATATATATATATATATATATATATATATATATATATTATCGGTTTCCGTACTGAGTTTACAAACATTACCTAGTGGATAAGATTTTGTTTTTGTTTCCATTCCATTCTGAATTTACTCCCTTTTTTGTCATGCTTCGTTTTTCTTGAGTGTGAAAAAATATATATATTTTATTTATACTGGCTCACCAAGGATTGCAGAGTTTATAATGAATTATGATCAATATTTGCAGGTTTTCTTGTGATTATGTAAAAATACTTCTGAACAACAATTCTTCTTGGGTTGCCTGCATTGATCGGTGGTATTATAGAAAATTTTAAATTCCGAGCCGTCATTTATCACCAAATTTAGTGACATTCTCCAAACCTGCTTGGATAGTTTTTTCTTTAGTGGAGAGCTGTTACTGTAAATTTTGAACTATATCTAGCTGGCGTGCATACTTCTGCTGGACATGGTGGAATCGTCTGCATCTGGCATGATGATGAAGGTTTTTAATTGACTCTGTTGAGAATTAGTGGGAATCATACTGGCACAGTGGGATGTTTTTCAGGAATCAGGTAGTTGATTTAGAGATGACAACGAAAACATTGTAAATTTAAATTGTGCGTTAAATATCTGGGCATAGAAATTATGCTGTCCAGGTGCACATTTACATCATAAAATTTTGTTAGTTGTTAATTGCTAATAATATTATTCTCATTTATTGAAATTAGTCATTTGATATCCAGTCACGTGTATGCATATTTGAGTGTATTCGATATGCAATTCTGAAAATTTGGCAATAAATAGGCATTAGCATTAGTTGAAAGTTGAAACTGTGACTGTATTAATTGTAGATATGGCATCATTTGCTTTGTGGTTTGTGTTTCGAATTTATACCCAAAACGTTAACTGATAATGATACCGTTTTATAGTAGTATGCTTTTATTTTGTTTAATGATGATGTGAGTTTGTACTCATGCAAGAAAAACTCCTCATCTTAACCGTTTAATCTTTTTAAATCTAACGGTTTAGAACAGTTGAGCCCAGCAGGTCACGTGACCGTCTTTCTCCCTTCTCCATTGTTCCTGGTTCGTGTACACCCACCCTTTCCAGAAAGCAAAACATAGGGTTTCCTTTCCTTTTGTGCTTTACACTATACCAGTTTCCTATTTGTTCATCTCACATTCCCAACAATGTTAAAGGATGCCCATAATTCTCTGATAATTAAGCATGGCCCTCTCTAATGTTTACAGTACGGAGGTGCCAACCTGAGTTGGTGGCTCCTGCTACACCCACTCCCCACCAACTTAAACCATTATCCGACATAGATGATCAAGAAGGTCTTCGTTTCCACATTCCAACGATACAAGTTTATCGTAACCAACCTTCACTGGCAGAGAAAGACCCAGTTCAAGTCATTCGGAAAGCACTGCGGGTAGGCTTAGGGAGGGGCCTGACCGCAAATTAATGGTGGATTGTACTGGGGAGGGCGTCATGTTCATTGAGGCTGATGCAGACGTAACACTTTATCAGTTTGGTGGTGAAGCTCTCCAACCTCCATTCCCATGCTTCCAAGAACTTCTATATAATGTTCCAGAGACTGAAGAAATTACTAACACTCCCCTTCTACTCATACAGGTCCAATACACATTATTATTCACAATTCACTAATATATTTTTGCATTAAGTTTCAACGTCACTTGTTTGCTATTTACACTCTTATCTTTTTCTATCATAATTACTTGATGTTGGATATATAATTGTATAACAGGTTACTCGACTCAAGTGTGGTGGTTTTATCCTGGCCCTCATGCAGCTGGTCTTGTGCGATTCTTGAACGTTAGGGCTGAAATGGAAAGAGATCCACCACGCGTCACATGCAAATAGCATCACCTTCACCGTTGCGCCACGTTTGATCTCATCACAGCATTCTTATGGCGCTGCCACATAAAAGCATTATATTGAAGATAGATGCAGATGAGGATGTTCGCACGTGCTAAGTTCAATCCTCGGTTACCCTGCGGCAGTTACCACTGCAGGGAAGCTTCGTGGGAATCCATTGGAGGAGTTAATCAACCAAGTGAAAGGTGAGTACATGCACTCTCTGGCAGATCAATTGGCTATTAAGGGACGATACATACCAATAATGGTGAGGTCTCTTACTGTATCAGATTTGAGAAAATTTGATCCCGCTCAAGTAGACATGGCAATGGGGCGGGTCGAGTACGGATATTGTCTCCCAATCCCTTACCCCGACTCCTCGACATATTCCCATACCCGTACCCGACACCCGACGGGTTTGAATTTATTGTCCCATCCCCGTACCCGTCGGGTATCGGGTATCCCTAACCCCGTTCCACACACCATTTAGAAAAATATTTTTTTTTTGTAAAAAAATATTAAAAATTTGATTTTAAAAAAAAATAAATTGATTGTTAAACATTTATTTTTAACTACTTATATATCAATAAATTTATTATAACACGTGTGTCTACATAAATAGTTAAAAAAATAATATTAAATTATGTAAAAGTTTTAAAATAAAATTAACTAGTAATAAAAATTATATGCCTTTTAATTAAATTATGCAAAAATTCTAAAGATTTTAAGTGGCGGGGCGGGTTCGGGGTCGGGGTCGGGACGGGTCTAGTAATCTCATACCCGTACCCATACCCGACTTTTGGTTATCGGGGAAAATCCGAACCCGTACCCATACCCGGTCAACTCGGGTATTACCCGTCAAAGTCGGGACGGATTCAGACGGGTACCCACGGATACGGGTTTTCTTGCCATGTCTACGCTCAAGGAGGGCTTGGGCCCTTTCCAGGAGTAACGTTTCTAACTCCATTTAAGAATGCAAAAGGAGAAGAAGGTTTAGTATTTCCGATTTGGTTTCATTTGTAGCTCGTTATGAAACTCTTCCTTATTGTTGGAAATAATTAAGAAATTAGTGTAGTAACCCATGCAACATACGTGACACTGATCAATCATCGATTGTATTTTTCATTTTACAAGTTAATGTGTCCATTTTAGGGAAAGATAGAAATAATTGGAAATATAATTAAAAAATGGATATTTAAACCTAAATGGCAAAAGATAATATTAGGAATCAATAACTGACATTATGACAAGGAAAAAATTAATATTTTAAAATCAATTAGTTTAAAAAAATTGATTCAAAATCAATTCAAATCTGGTTCGAAAACTGAACTAGTTTCAGATCAGTTTTGAATCTATTTTAAGAATCGAATTAATTTACAAACTGTTTTTTTTTCCTTTAAAAAAATAATTTCAGTTTTTGCTAAAAAATTATTCAGTTACTAAGTGAATCGAATTGGTTTTAAAAACAATTTTAGTTTTAGCAAAAAAATCGATTTAATTTTATTTAACCGAACATGTTTGATTCAGAAACCAGTTCATCTCGATGCAATTCGGAAACGGTTCGAACATGTTTTTTATATTCCCACCCTTACACTGTGTTAACGAATTACCGTAATAATTTTGAAAATAAACTGAGTAAAAAGGCATTCATCAACCGCACAAAACACTAAGAAAATCTAATCTAACAATGTGTGTAAATTATTGTAAATTTCCTTTATACTTGTCTTTGATTTTTATACATTTAAAGAAGAAAAACACAAACACACTATTCACCAATCCCACATTGAATAAACACTTTTTTTTTTTAGTTTCTTGCAACAAAAAAGAATTTTGTTAACTAATATCCTTAGAAAATTGGTTAAGAAACTAAAAAAAATATTTATTATAAAAATCATAGAATAACATAAAAAAAAGTTATTTAAGGTGTAATTTTAGGCATCTTAATAATTTTTTTTAGTTTTTAAATCAATATCTTAAGGGTATTAATTAGCATTTATCTAAAAAATAAGGTCTTGCTAAACGGTATCTTAAGACATTGATTAGAGAACTAAAATAAATATTTATTGAGAAGATTATAGGAAAACGTAAAAAAATATTATAAACAGTATAATTTTATGCATCTCAATAAAAATATTTGTTTCTTTTAATTTCTTAAACGATGAGCATTTGTAAAAAAAAAAAATGTCAAGCTCGTTAATTAATAGATGATGTTACGAATTGCGCCCTCCATCAACCAAGATGTTCTAAGATACGGACCGGGTAATTATTAATTACACCCTCTTTAATTACAAAGTATACTCCGATCCCTTTAGTAGTTTTTTTAAATGATCCCTTTTCCTGAAATTTGCTATCTTCACTGCAAAAAATAAACGGCAACGTAAATGGAGGTTAGAGTTGGTAGGGAACAAACTCATATCTCACAAAGATTTGAATTTAATTGTCATTGTCAATTTGAGAATTTGATTGATGAAAAATTTATAAGTACTTCTGTAAACATTACTTTAGACATGTCTTATCTCAAATGAGTCATTGAAACAACACCTAAACTTTTATCTAAAAAAAAAATTGCTTATTATTAAAAAAATATAATTTTAATGTGTCAAATGTGATTTTGGATTACTTTAAATTGAAAAGAGTTATTTATTTGTAAAAGCAATTATTCCTTGTGGGTTGTTTAGTAGTGTTAAATATAAGAGAGAAAATGTGCAAGGTTGAAGAGAGAGAATGTTTGTCAGTTAAACAATTTTATTTTTTTTGGATAGACTGGGCTAAGCATTTGCTAATAGGAATTTCCATTGGACGAAAAAGGATAAAATTTAGATACAATTTTATTGGTATTGTTAGTATTGTTCTCCAATTATAATTAAAATTTTACCTCAACAATTTACATTGACATTTAATGAAGTTGTTCATTATGCAAATTTTGTTGACATTTAATGAAGTTGTTCATTATGCAAATTATTGAGGTAGAACTCCAATTCTAACTATAAAATAACACTAACATTACCCGTGAAATTGTATCCAAGTTTTCTTGAAAGAAAAATTGAGTTGTTTAAAATTGAAGTAACATAATGAGATTTCTATTTTTATTAAAATAATTTTAAATTTAAACCCATATTTTTATATTTTTTAAAAATAATTATTTACATTTTATGGAGGAATTATTTATATATAAGTTAATAAAATTAATGAAACATAACTTGTTTAAATAATTAAATTAATAATATTATTTTTAAACAATATTTATTGATGGCGTGTTTGGTTTCATCGGTAGCTCATTATGAAACTTTTCATTCGGTAGAAAAGAATAAAATAAGTAAGAAATATGAAGTGAAATGTTGTAATTGAGTAAAATGCGTGAATTATTGTAAATTTTTTATACTTTTCTCTTATTCATACAAATAAAAATAAAAGTCTTTGATTTTTTTTTTCATCATATTTGTTAGTTTTTTCAAAATGTTAGTTGGATGACACGTTTGGTTTAGACTAGAATATACATTATAATTTTGTATATATTTTGATTATATTTAGTTTGGTATTTTTATTTTGAGACATATTATCTTTTAAAAAGTTTAATTTAGACTTTTATATTTTTATATTAAGAACAAATTACATAAACATTTTTTGAAGTTTGGTGTAATTACACAAGTAACTTATGCTTTTTAACTATTATTTTCGTCTCCCTTATAGAGGTGTTAGTGTAAGGTTTAAGAAGGTATTAGTATAATGTTTTCAAACTTAAAGGGGAGTTAATGTAGGGGAAATAAAAAAAAAGTTGAGTTATGTTTTTCAATTTTGGTCCTTGAATGTTATTTTGTTCATTTTCAGTCACAGTAAATTTATTTTTATTTTTTAAAAATTTTGCTTCCTGTAATTGTAAATTTACGGGGATTAAAAATGAAAAAATAAAATATTAAAAGAGTTGAAATAAAAAAAAAAACTTACATGAATCAATATTGAAAAAATGAAATTTTATAGGAACTAAAAATAAAAAAAAAACTTACAAAGATCAAATTTGAAAAAAATGTAAACTTAGATAGACTAAAAATATATTTAATTCACATAAAAATAATGAATGCAACCAAGGCATTATGCATCACTCTTAGGAAGTAGATAATATAATAAAATTAATTAAAATATAACACTATTAAAAAATATTTTTTAAAAATAATTATAAATTTAATTATTTTTTGTATTTTAAATAAATATTATCTACATTTTGTGGAGAAATTATTTATATTTAAATTAAATTAATAATATTTTAAAATGTCTATATAAATTATATCATCCATCTATAATATTTGAGATTTTAATAATGATACAATATTGCTGTAAAAAAATAATATAGTAATATTTTACATTAAAATTATTTATTTTTTCTAATTATATTTTGGATAATTCTTTAAGACATAAACATGTAATTTTAAAGCATGCATAATAATACAATAGTATATCCTTTTAATTATATACTAGGGGAAAACAGATATTCTTGCCGAATTACTTTTTCATGTTTTTTATTTTATTATATCTTCTGACATTTTTTAGATTTTTTCATTTGGTATATGGGGTAAGACTCCATCTCTTAAGTTATGATGTCATAAATTAATAAATTGTCAAATCATCAACTAATGTCAAACTAACAAAATATCACCTCATCATTTAAAGGATTTAGACTAATAGTAAGTGTGAAATGTAAAAATTTAAAAATATCAGATAATAAAAAAAAATTAATAAGTAACAATATAAAAAAGTGATATATTACAAGGATGAAAAATATATTTAAGTCATTTATTAAAAATACAAAGATAAATTTATAGGTTCTATAACCTTTTTATATAAATACAGTATAAGAAAGTTTTTTTTTTAATTAACATACATCAACCCTCTTTAGTTAAAGTACGTTAGTAAATTCCAGTGAGTGTACTTTGAAAAACATAATATTTAATTATAATTTGTTAATGTATTTCAACTAAAAATAAGTGGATGTACGTTAGTAAAATTTCACAATTAAATGTATATGTACTAATTATTTTTTTAGTTGAAACATATTAGCAAGTTATATGCCAACATATTTTAAGATTATAATTTACTAACATATTTTATCTAAAAAAAAGGAATTTTACATGTACAATAAAATATATAAACAAAAGAGAGAAAGACAAAAAAGAAGATAAATTTAAATTTGAAATGTAATAAATAATATAGTAGAGGAGAGAGATAAATACAAAATATAATATTGTTTAAATGGTTGTAGAAATTGTTATATATGTATAATTCTAAAAAAGAAATAGACGCGTAGTTAACAAATCCCATAAAAAAGGGTGTGTAAATTTAATTAAAATTCGCTTTAATAAATTAAAATAAAATTGTGAGATTAATGGGAATGTATTATTAACTAATTAAAAATCATATGTATCTGTAAATTATGGATTATATTATATATATATATATATATATATTATTTTCTTTAAGTTGATTAAACATGTTTATAAATGTTTAAAAGAAATAAAAATATTTTTTATTTTATTCTTTTATACTTAATATCATAAGTGAGTTTTTTATGAGTTTAATTCAATATTATAAAATTAATTTGTAAGATGAGAATTATTCTTTATTTATATAGTTTATCTCGACATTATGTTTATTAGAGGAAATAGTTAGTAACTTGGCCGGAGTTGTATCGAAAATGGAGAGTAGCTTGCTCTTTATATTTTGCACTGTTCATCTACCACCCGAGAAGGTAGTATTTTTCAAACTACACTAACCTACGAATGCTAATGATAGGTAACGCGGGTCAAGTGTGGCTGTTTCATTTTCAGCATGAGCGACGGATTCATGAAAGCCTTTGGCCGAAATCGCCCGTGGCCCAAAGGAACCTTCCCTCACTCCATTGTAGTGTAGGGAGCTCTTGAAGGCAACCACCTCGAATTTCACGCACCCATCACGAATACGAAGTGGAAAACAAAGCCAAAGACACAATGATCCCATTAAACGACTGCAACGTTGTTTCTTCTTCGGACCTAGCGAGGTAGCTTCTCTCCGTAGTTTGGTTCCCAAACATCTTGGTAGATGCACCACTTTTGAGGTCATCATCGCATGCACGTGGAGATGCCGCATAAGAGCATTGCAACTTGACCCTGATGATGGTGTTCGCTTCATTTACACCGTTAACTTTACTACCAAGGTGAACCCTCCGTTGCCTAAGGGTTATTACGGTAATGAATTTGTGCTCTCAGCCGCAGTAAAAACATCACGAAGGTTACGTGAGAATCCATTAGGGTATGCTTTGGAATTGGCAAAAAATGTAAAATCCAACGTGGATGAGGAGTATGTGCTTTTGGATTGCGTGGCTAACTGTATTCGGTTCTAGTGTGGGACGTTGAGTATGTGGTCGGAATTATGTAATTCCAAATCATGTGTGATTCTGAACGAGCCGATTATTCGTTGCATTCAGATTGTATTCGTAATGAGATAGTGGCGAGACATCTTTTCATGTCTACCATTCCATGCTACAGCCAATTATTACGTACCCTACAAGAAAAACAATTACCTATTTCACATTTAAGTATTTTTCCATAAAAATTGAATTTTGTTTTTTTAAAACCAGTCCTCTTATGTGGGATGCATAGACTTTTTAAGTGAGTGTAGTTTACAAATTACAATAATTAATAATATTAGAATTTCTATATAAAAGGAACAAATGGCATGATTGTTGAAAAATAAAAACAAATTATACAAAAAAATTGAATTTTTTATTTATCGTTCTATAATTTTTAATCCATAAATGTATATGGTTCCCTTTTCTAATTAAATATTGCATGCATTTAGTCCTAGAGTTGAGTCTAACATCACAATAACTAAATTAAAGTTTGAACCTACAACCCCTTACCTAACACACTACACTAATGGTGTGATTTTTTTAATTAATGTTTTGTTTGGTAAGCAAGTTAAGTTGATTCCGTGTAAAGGAAAGGAGGAGCGTGACGGTGGAAGAGCCACAGTTTCATTTGTTTGATAAGACAAAAATGACGTGAAAATTTTCAAAAAATGATGTAACTCCCACATTAAAAAAAATTCACTCCATTAATTATTTCCATGCATAAGAATACTAATATAAAAGATTGAAAAATCATTTCAAACTTTTTTTCTATTATAATTTTTAGATTATTTTTCTATTGTAATTTTTGTATTATTATATAATGATTTTTTAACTTTCCATTTTTCAGAATTTTCAATTTATAGAAATAAAGATTGAGAAGAAAAATGAAGAAAATGTAAACTATTGGCAACCGCGTTACATTTTTGCCCTAAGTCCCCTCCTTTTTGTGAAGAAAATAATTGATTACATTAGTAACATAATCATTTTTTTAATTAACAACAACATATATTTAAAATGAAAGCGCCAACCATAGCAAAGGATAAAAGTCTATTTTATTTAATATATATGTTTTTTTAAGTACTAAAATTTTTTAATTCAAATATTTGTTTTCTATTCTATTTCATTTCTCTTCAACTAGATATAACCTCTATTTTAACCTTATTTCTCACTTTTTCCCCCTTCTTTTCACATATTCACTTTCATGTTCTCTCCTTTTTTTCTTCACAACAGAACACATTGTAATTTAGTTTATAGTATAAAAAAATATGATATGCTACCGACTAATTACATATTTAGTCCCTCAAATATCACTATATATTGTGTGCTTTTGGTCATCGTAGTATTACATGACTTTTTTTTTTCTTTAGATGCTGGACTGAATTATAAAGATATCAGTATTGATGTAATAAATTTTGTATTTCACTAAAAAAAAATTAAACTAAAATATGTTGGAGTAGACAAGATCATTTCAGAACAATTTTATGCAAATTTGGAATAGAAAGCACAAATTGATTATAAGTAATGATATATAAACATCCATTTATTTTAAACATCTCACCAATATATATTTATCAATTTTTTTTTCTATTTCTCTCTTTCTATTACATCTTATATTTTATAATACCTATATTTTTCTTTCTCTTCCTAGGTGTTCCATAACATAATTGGTGTCATGAAACATTTTTCAATTGATGATTTTGAGGGGCAAGGAACGTAAGTTTAATCTGCAAACTTTGCAAACTTTATCCAATATGTCCTTATCATATCAACGCATGCTTTTACTCTGTGCAAATATATATAAATTAAATTCCATTTCCTAGTTTTTAAATCAATCCCCAACCCCACCAACTCTTCACCAATAAACTCGACCACACTCTCCCAATACTTCTCCTTCTCTCTGCTAATTAATTACCCACTATGAGCACCATCACGATCATGATCCTAATACCCTTTATACTAGCTTCATTGTTTCCCTATTTTGAAGCTCAGACTCTTTCATCAACCTTCGCGAACCAAGGCCAATGGAATCTCGTGCAACCAAGCGTTGGCATATCAGCAATGCACATGCAACTTCTCCACAACGACAAGATCATCATGTTCGACCGAACCGATTTTGGCCACTCGTACCTCCCTCTTTCCAATGGCCGTTGCCGCATGGACCCCAACGACATTGCCCTAAAAGTTGATTGTTCCGCTCACTCCGTACTATACGATGTACCCACAAACACTCTTCGACCCTTAATGATTCAAACTGACACCTGGTGTTCCTCGGGCTCGGTTCTCCCCAACGGCACATTGATCCAAACCGGTGGCTACAACGACGGTGAACGTAGCATTCGCATGTTCACCCCATGCTTCGATGAAACATGCGATTGGGTCGAATTCCCAGGTTTGTTGTCACAAAGACGATGGTATGCAACGAACCAAATACTCCCAGATGCTCGTGTAATTGTTGTTGGAGGTAGAAGACAATTCAACTATGAATTCTTACCTAAAACACCTAGCCCTAACAGTTCTCCCTCGTCTATTCCACTTAACTTTCTCCAACAAACCAGCGATAGAAGTGAAAATAATTTATACCCTTTCGTGCACCTTTTACCCGATGGAAACCTATTCATCTTCGCCAACACAAAATCCGTGTTATTCGACTACAAACAAAACAGTGTGATCAAAGAGTTTCCTCCAATCCCAGGTGGTGATCCTCGTAACTACCCTAGCTCGGGTTCTTCCGTTCTTCTCCCACTAGACGAAAACTTAGCTTCCCTCGAAGCTGAAGTTGTGGTGTGCGGCGGAGCGCCACGTGGCTCGTTTGAGAGTGCCGCACGTGGGAACTTCGTGCAAGCCCTTGGCACGTGCGGGAGGATCAAAGTCACTGACCCTAACCCTAATTGGGTTATGGAGAACATGCCAATGCCAAGAGCTATGGGAGACATGCTTCTTCTCCCTAATGGAGATGTCGTTATAACTAACGGCGTAGGGGCCGGGACCGCCGGGTGGGAACATGGCCATGACCCGGTCTTGACGCCTGTGTTATTCCGGCCATCGGAGACGGTGAATCGGTTTAGTGTGATGGCACCAGCGTCAAGACCTAGGTTATATCACTCTTCAGCGGTGTTATTGAGAGATGGAAGAGTTTTAGTTGGTGGTAGCAACCCACATGTCTTTTACAATTTCACCGGGGTTGAGTACCCCACTGATCTTAGCTTGGAAGCGTTTTCTCCGCCGTATTTGGCGCTGGATTTCGATCCGGTGCGGCCAACGATTAGGTATATTACGAACAACAATGTGTTGGGGTATAGGGTCTTTTGTTACGTCACATTCACGGTGCCTAATTTTGCTTCGGCTAGTGAGGTTTCGGTTAAGATCGTGGCACCGTCGTTTACTACGCACTCTTTTGGACAGAATCAGAGGATGGTGGTGTTGAAGTTGAGTGGGGTGACGTATCTGGCCGGCGAGGCTTATTATGCCACCGTGGTAGGGCCTTCCACGGCGGAGATTGCGCCGCCGGGGTATTACCTTTTGTTTGTGGTTCATAAGGGTGTGCCAAGTTCGGGTTCGTGGGTGCAAGTGATGTAATATGTAAAGTAGAATATGGGTAGTTGCACATTTGGCTAAATGCTTGTTAATAACATATAGATGTAAGAGAGGAATTTGTTAGAGCAGGTAAATCATGTTCAATTAATGTCAATGTAAACCAAGAAAGAAATCATGATTTGTGTGTACTTCGACCAATATGTTCTGTCCTAATTTGGGGTCAGATTTAGGTTGTTTTAGAGATTAACTTTTAGTAATTACTATTATTTTTTAATTTGTTAAATTTTTAAAATGAAAAAAAAATGATATATTAATATAAATTTAATGTCTTAATCTTTTTATTTCTATAAATATTATATAACCCTCCTTATCTTAAAGAAAAAATATATTTTCCTTCATTTCCTCTAAAATCTCACCTAAACATATCCTTACTAAATATTAAATTAATTATCAATGTCAAATAAAAGAAATGCACTACTCTATTTATTTTGGATGTTTTACCTGGCATAACTTACTTTCAAAAACTTAACTAGTATAATTGTTTAAATATAAGTGAAGTCGTACTTATGGTGTACAAGTTATTAGTTAAAATAAAATTTTAATTCAAAGTGATATATACATCTAATGAAGTAAACAAAACATCTAATGTTCGACACTTTGAGTTACATAAATGGTTGCAGTAAAAAAAAAAAGAGTTACATAAATGGTAAATTGGACTTATATATTTTATTAAAAAATTATAATTTTTTTGAAAATTATAATATTAAGCATTAAAAAGTATACAAAATTAAAATAAAATAATACTATAACGTAAATTTAAAATGATAAACTGGAGAGGATATATACATACTCCATTTATTGGGAGCAGTTTGACATTAAAGGTTTTACTATCATCACAATTTTTTAAGGAGAATTCAAAACTTTCTGGTTTTCATCTTTTATCAATTGTAGGGGGGAGATCTTTTGTCTGTTCAATTTGTAGTTTATCATTGACATATAAGGGGGGAGGCATCGTTATTATATATACCTGGTTGTAATTGGTTTAATACAATATGCAGTTTGGATTGTTACGTTTTACAGCAGTTTTAACTTTTAACATTTTACTAACCTGAATCAACTATCTGATCTGAACCAGCTTTGGGTTCTATCTAGGGAGAACTAATTTAATAGTCAAAATACCCTTATATCAATATTTGACCTTTCTTTTCCACCAAATCAAATTTGTTAGCTTTTCTAGTGCTTGTGATTGCACATCGATCTATCAATAAGAAAGTGAATAATGTTGGTGTCTGTCACAGGAATGAACTTGCCTCGAACTCCTTGGCTTGCTCCCGCATCTTTTGGGCAAGTGAATAATGTTGGCGGTCTACACATGCCTCATGCCTCTTTCTTTCTATCCCGAGTGTGCAAATAGATCCAACGTTACACCAAAATGCTATTAATGGGAGTTTGGGATAACGGTGCCAAGAAGAAATTAATATAGTCATATTTTTAAACAAATAATATTTTTTATACAATCATGATAAACACTTTTTAGTTTCTGTTTGCAACCTTTTCAGAAACAGAAATGTAGCATTTAATTTTCGGATGCTGCTAAGATAAATTAATGCAAAAAGATTACAAACCAAGACTGACTATACAACTCATATTAATAGCAAGTCACAACTCGGATAACAAAATAACCTACCCAATTAAATCCCACTCCATATTTTAACAAGTTACTAACTAATTCCTTAATGATAGCGATTAAGATTAAGGAACTAAAAATAAAAATTAATTATTATAAAAGTCATAAAAAATACAAAATTAATAATAAAAAACACGCAATTTTACATATTTCAACAAAATATTTTTATATTAAACACCTTAGCTACGAGTAATACCATAAAGATACTTATTAATATTTATCTTTTAACAATATCAATTATGTTTACAATGAAGAAGAATGGGTATCCTGTAACACAAGACTAAAAATAGCGACATCCTTAATCATTCCCTTGACATACGCATACCTTTTGAGTATGGCCTCCCTAAGAAACCCTGCTTTTTCCAACACCCTTTGGGACGCTTTGTTCTCTACAGCAACAAAAGCTTGTAACCTCACCAAGCCAGGGAGATCCTTGAAGACTTGTGACGCAGCAATCTTCGTTGCTTCGGTGGCAATCCCTTGGCCCCAGTAATCGGTAGCTATGTAACAGCCAATCTCAGCCCTACACCTGTCATCACCCGATCCAGGAGACACCGACACATATCCAATGGTTACATCGTCAACGCATATGGCGCGAGTCCATGGATGTTGATGATCTCGAATGAAAGTCAACGCTTGCTCCCTCGAAACAAAAGTGTTCCATCGGGTGTAGCGAGTCACTCTATCATCACCAGCTACGACCATGAAATCATCTACGTCGCTCAGCTTCAAAGGCCGCAAGGTGATTCGCGACAAGTTCATTGCCTTACCCCAAATGCAAATAGCCAACGTTTGTGTGGTATATATAAGATTAAAATTTAACTTCATGCTGTTTCTGATCACGATCATATAGTACACTCTATCAAAAAATATCTATATGTTAAATAAAAAAATGATAATTTATATTAAATATTAGGCAAATCAATTTTTTTATTTAACCTATAGATATTTTTTGAGAAAAAAAGACATTTACAGTGTAACATTACACTCAATCATAGAACACTATATATGGATGATAAATTTATTATTGAATAATAGAATAAATTTTTTTATACTACCTCGATTTAACTTTTTAAACTTCAAAAATAGACCAAACTAAAGATATTAAGCATAACAAATATTTTGTTCTTTAACAAAATATAAATTATTTTTGTTTTTAATTATAATTTTCATTTTTATTGTATTATATATCTATATACATAAAACACAATAAAAAAATAAATTAATATTAATTTATGAATAAAACTAAAAAAAATGAATCAAATAATAAATTATTTTATAAGATCCAAATCAATTTTACATGTATATACTATATCAATAAATAAATAAATATATATATATATATATATATATATATATATATATATATATAGCAAGAAACATCAAGAGATCCTTACATTTAGAGAGAAATGGCAAGAGTAAAATAAAGTCTCAGATTTTTTTTAAAAAAAAAGGAAAACATCTTATAATTTGATTTTTAGAGGGAAAATAATTATCATAGAGGTAATATTAATTGCCTTGAATCCAATTGAGATTAAGGATATTATAAATATAAATATAAATATTATGAAAATATATATAATTAAATTTTTATGGGAGGAACTTATTAGGGGAGTAAAACGTGACATAAGAAAGAACTATGTTGCTTGAATCTTCAATAATAGTAATATAGATTGTTCTAATAGGTTATTTATAAAAGAGGTTAAAATGTTACCTTGCTAGCCTTCACATGTAGAGAAACGAAAACAAATAAAATAATAGACAGGATTAATTATAGATTTTTTTTAGACTGGACTGCGAAAATTTGTTTAAAAACTTCATTGTTTGAAGGTACCGTACTTAAGTCTTGATAATTTGAAAGTTAGTCAAATGAATTTATTTAAGGGATAGAATTATTTAATTCAATAAAGGATCTAGACTTAGAAAAAAGAAAGAAAAGAGTTGACAATGATTTTAACTTGGCTTGGAACGTCCATGTTGTCCTGTCCTGCCACCATTTAGTATTTAACTAACTTGTTAGTGTTATCCCTTTTTCTTGAGAAATTCATATGAACTTAATTTATACAATTTATGTGGACTAAATCATTACATATTAATTATTATGTTACATTCAATTATTTCTGATCTTTGTAAGACCAAGTATCTTTATACTAGTAGTATTATTTTAATCCATTGTGAGGAAGCTACAAGCTAACAAATCACTTATACATGATAATTAACTTGTTCAGTTGTTTGGGTTCCACAATGAGTTCATGTTCTATTTCTCGATGCTTGAATTCTGTCTTTCCCTGTGGTCCTACTTGATGATGCAACAGATGGGACATGAGTATCATCATCAGCTCACCGCAATATGAATCAATATCACAAGCTAAAACTAAAAGTAGAAGATGCTGATAGCAATACCACAGTAGCAGACCACAAAGGAGGCAGCATTAGGAAATGGACAAAATAGAATAACTGAATATCTTCTAGATACTACTAACAAAGATTTGTTGCTGATAGCAATACCACAGTAGCAGATCACAAGGGAAAACCAAGAGATTTCTTTGTTACTATTATCTAGAAGGTATTCTGTTATTCTGTTTTGTCCATTTCCTAGTGCTGCCTCCTTACGCGTAGTGGCCAAGTTACCTGGGCCTCTTGGTGTTCCTTTGTGGTCTACTACTGTGGTATTGCTATCAGATTGCAGTGTTACATGTATTGTTTTGTTACTTTGGATAACATGTGGGACTCTACACTCTGGCACGTAGTGTATTTAAATATTTGTTTAATTACTAACGATCTTAATCTTTTCCTTTTCTTTTCTCCGTATATAATTTATGAACACAGTGAATATCACATAGGAAGTGTAATATGGGGGTACATGGGTTCGGTTGGTGTTGAAGCCCAACCTGAACTCGAACAGAGAACATTTAAAAGACTCTAACCCAAAATATCATTAACATTTAAAAGCCTAACCTGGACTGTTTTGGTTTATCAGTTCGGGACCTTGAAGATATTCTCTATATATGTGAATTTAGGTTAATTTCTTGCCTACTGTTTTATAGATTTATCAAGCTAGTTATGATATAACTTATCCTAAATGACTACAAGATTAAATAGGGTGAAAAGAAATATAATCAATTTAGAAGGGTAAGACAGTAAGCAAAAATTTATGAATACAAGTTCGACCATAAATCTGAAAGCTTAGGATAAGATATTGAAATAAGTTTTAGTTTAATACAATAGGCAGTTTGGGTTGCTTTAACAGCAGTTTTAACATTTTACTAACGTCAACCAACTTCAACAGCAATTTTTTAAAGCTATCTGACCTGAACCAGGTTTGTGTTCTATCTAGGGAGAACTAATTTAATAGTCAAGATACCACACTAGCATTTTGCAACCTTTCAGAAACAGAATGCAGCATTTTCAGATGCTGCAAAGATCAAGTAATCAACTAATGCAAAAAGACTAGAAACGAAGACTGACTTTGGCTTTCACGAATTACCACAAGTACCACTCAGACTCCCCATACCAATGATTGGTTGTTACAATGGAGGATGGGTAACCTGTAACACAAGACTAAAAATAGCCACATGCTTAATAATCCCCTTGACATGGGAATACTTTGAGTATGGCCTCCTTAACGAACCCTGCCTTTTCCAACACCCTTTGGGATGCTTTGTTCTCCACAGCAACAAAAGCTTTGTCACTCTATCATCACCTGCTAATACCATGAAATCATCTACATCGCTCAATTTGAATGGTCGCAGGGTGATTCGTCACAAGATCATTGCCATACCAAATTGCAAATAGCCAATTATATATGTTTTTCTCGTATGTTTAAGACTTAACTTCGTGTTGTTTCTGATCACCTTGATATAATGGTACACACTAGATCTACCTTAATTACGGGTACAATATAAGAGTTGATCATTTATATTAAATATCGAGCTCATCGATTTTTTATTAAACAGATAGGTGTAAATGCTGTTAAAAAAGAAAAGCAGATAGATTTAAATGCATCTTAAGTACAAGTAATAGTTTCAATAAATATATAAATTAAACATTTATAAAAGTTTGGCCAAAAGTTTTCAGTGGGAAAATATAATGTAACATGTTTATATATAATCTTGTAATCAAATTATAAAATAGACAGAATCTTTTTTAAAATTTGATTATTATTTTATTTAATTCTCATAAATATGTAAATTGAAAAAATGCAAAATATCATATAATTTGATTTTTAGATATAAAAAAAATGATTGGTTTCAAAAACAGATAAAAAAAGAATGATAAATAGATGACGCCTTGCGTGCAAAAACATGGCATTCGTTGGGCACTAAACCAGATCCGCATGCATTTTGAACGATGTGAGACTACCAGGTATCAGTTTTGTAAATAATAGTTGTTATCTTTGCATCTTTGGATTAACAAAGCCTAGTCTAATGTTAATGTCTATATCAAAATAGTAAGTGAAACAAGTGACTGTCAATAGCAGAGAAGGCATCAATGTATTAAAATCAGTGGGTCAAATTCAAAAACTATTGGGGAAGTCCATACGCATACTACATCCATGATTGTGATGTTTTCCACATGCACAACAGTAAACCATATGATCAAGGGAAACACAATTTTGCAGATAGTGATCAAGGGAAACACAATTTTGCAGAAAGTTGTGTTTATAATGGATTGAAGTTAAACATCACGACACCATCAGATGGAGGAATCTGTCTCAAACGAGTATAATTGGTCTGCTTTCATGAAAAGGATTAGAGTAAACACTCTTTGGGTATTATTAATGGATTATTTTCAAAGTGTGCAACATGGAGCTGGCAAGGACAAACAAGTTTTTCCCAAGCCATAGCTTTGCGTTCCAAAACTAAACAATGTTAAATCCAACTCTATATTCTCAAATGAAAGGACGCCAGAAACACGCATATCCATGACAAAACCAAGGACATAGATGCAAAAATATATTATTACAGTGAATTTTACATTATTTGCACCAAAACAAGGCCAAACATTACTACAAATTAAACTAGTCACAAGAAGTAATTTCATCCGTTGACAAAAAACTATACAAAACCAAATCCTTAACAACCCCCTTAAGATAAGTGTACTTTCTGAGGACACCCTCTCTAAGGAACCCAGCCTTTTCCAACACCCTCTGAGAAGCCTTGTTCTCAACATCAACAAAAGCCTGCAACCTTAGCAATTCGTTAAAGTCCTTGAAGACTTGAGGCACTGCAGTCATGAGTGCTTTGGTAGCTATCCCTTGGCCCCAGTAGTTGGTCCCAATAGCATAGCCTATGTCGGCCTTGCACCTTTCATCGCCCGACCAAGGATACACCGAAACAAAGCCGATGGAACGGTCATCAAGGCAGATTGATCTACGCCATGGGTGAGGTATGCAAACATCCCTTATGAAGGCCAGAGCCTCTTCCCTTGAACCACACGTCTTCCATCGGAGGTTTCGAGTCACTTGATCATCCCCTGCCCATATCAAGAAATCGTCAACATCACTCATCTTGAATGGTCGGAGACTAATCCTGGAGAGATCCACCCTTGCCATCTTGGTCAAATATGCATTATTTTGGTTCCCGATGCTGTGGTTATATTATAAATGGAAAGATCCACCCTTGCCATTTTGGTCAAATATGCATTATTTTGGTTCCTGATGCTGTGGTTATATTATAAATTAATTTCTGGGCACCACCACTACAAGATGACCAAAATGGTATAGTTCCAAGGTACTAAATGAAACTGGGGGCTTGAATTACTCGCCAATGTGCATTGAATTACTCGAAAAATATTACATAAACACCAAATATGTTATTTAATAACTAAAAAAGAAAGGTATAACAAGATTTATAAAATTTAAAATAATAAAATGACGGGCTAGAAACTAATATATTGTCAAGGCCAGTATTTCCATCTGATTCACTTCTATGGCCTTTCGGTCATCTATTAAACAACGTCTTAAAGTACTATGGAACCTTGCGCTTCTTTCCCGTATTCTGTGGGACTTTTATTGTAAGAAAGATTCTCTATGGATTCGGTGGATTCACCATTACTATTTCAGAGGGAGCGATGTGTGGAATTACAATTCTTCTTCATCAGATTCAGTTTTGATAAAGAAAATCATTCAAATAAGGGACTTTATTATCTCTAAAGAGCTAAGTACGGAAGAGGCCAAAAAGAGGATTCAATCTTAGAGCACCAATGAACAATTGCTTGTTGACAAAGTCTATGAATACATTAGAGGTGTCAAGCCTACTGTTAGTTGGTGTTCTGTTATATGGAACCCAGCAATCCCCCCTAAGATGTCTTTCATTTTGTGGCTTGTTAAAAGGAATCGGCTGCTTACTCTTGACAAAGTTGCTTTTTTGAACAAGGGTTCCCTCTGCCCTTTATGTTTAAATGAGCCTGAGTCAAATGCTCATTTATTCTTTTCTTGCAGAAAATCTCTCCAAGTTTGGGCTCACATTCGTGATTTGGCTCCTTTCCGCAGGCGTTTCACTTCTTTACAGCGCATTACTGACTCTTTAATTAGGGGCAGATCCACATCAGGTGTTCAAGAAAAATTACGTTGCCTGGCTATAGCAATTACAGTCTACTGCATTTGGCTGTCTAGGAACAAGCTGATTTTTTAAGATTATCAATTTTCTGTCATAGAGGTTATTAGCAAGATTAAGTTTCTTATGTATAAGACAAACGCACATGTTGCATTTGTTTTAGCATCTTGATATATGTCTTCTTGTATTAGGAAGACTTTTGATTTTCTTTAACTGCGGGGTATGCCCCGTTTATTATTGTATCATTTTGGGTTTAATATAATTTCCATTTTTTCCCAAATGTTTTATTACCATCTTACAGTACGTTACTTTAGAAAAGTTTCATATGTACAACAGAACCTTGAATAAGAAACAACAAAATATAAGACTCAATTAAGAGGAGGCCGCGCGAACGCAAATACTTCCGGGCATGCTAAGCTAGTTTAACCATCTGTGAGGTCATCCTCACCTACCTTGCCAATTCACTTGACTGTCATGCTTGAGCCATGCATTTGTCCCCTGTTCCTTTTCCCTTCACCAAATATACCTTAAACCTGAATCTACTAATGCACAACTTGAGTACCAAGTTCTGAATCCAATATTAAAATGATATAAATCAGTGAAACCTGTTTAATGAAGAACAAACCCGCATCAACTACCACCACAGAAAACATACGAGACACGGTTGTGTATTAGTAGATAAATAAGATTTTATATTTTGATAGGGAAGACTATACGTATTAGAAACTAACTTCCCTACATTTTTTCTTTCTTTCGAAAAACTTTAATTTTATCGGAGGGAGTGCCAAGCCCAAAGCTATAGTGCAACGCATGGGCGACACATGAGAGACCCAGTAGCAAGCTACTGTCTTGGCCTCTCCCCTTTAAAAAAGTAATTTAATATCGTGTGGACCAATGACCCACATATCAGATATTAAACTGATAAGAACAGATACTACACTTGATCTTAGCCAAAAGGCCGAGAAAGGTATGAATGCCTTAGTCTAAAAATGTCTCTTTTATAATAAGCTCTGGAGTGATTGTCATATTTTCTAAGCGATATGGGACTTAATCGATGCGGCTTAGACGCCTAGTCATGGATGGAGTCTTGGACAATGGGCACAAATTTTTCAAGCTAGTTTTTGTGTATAATAATTCTGAAAATGAATTAATTAAAAAAGAAACAAGAACTTAGTATTGAGAGTAGACATTCTTTCTCTGTGGGAAAGAGAGAAGAAACCATAGTTCCACTTCTCAAAAAATGATTTGAACCTTCAAAATTTCGAAAGAAAAAACCGTGGGCATATATATTCAATGCTCATTATTAGTTATTTTTATTTTGACTTCTTACCAATATCCTATGTTAAACTAAAGATGAAGCCATCCCAACAAGCCTAACCCCGCCACTTGAATTCATAATGAAATTATTTATGCATGAAACAGAATAAATTCAATATTTGTGTTTAATTTATAAAAAACATTTCAAAATTTGACCCTTTTCCAGTTAAAATGAGTTTTCCCTTTATTGTTGTTGTGCATGCTTTCGATAGGTTTAGGGGACATTTCTTACATGGACAAAATGCTAGATGAATTAGTCCTCAGCGTTACTGCATATTCCCGATCTTATACAGTTGCAAAATCAGAAAAACACCCGCTATATTTGGCTTTAACAATTTTAACTTCCCTCCTACAAGAATTTCAACCTCCTTCTGGTGGAGTATTAATATACACATTGCTTATGGTAATTGATGCACAGGTGTAGTAGAAGCTTGAACTTAAAATAGGGGGCTGCGCGAACGCAAGTCCCCACTACCATAAATTATGATGTAGGCTCTCCCACTTGGGGAGACCTTAGGTGGGCACCCATCCCAAGTGCAATGGAAGTCACCAACCTAGGCCATAGGCCTTCTTGATCACCCATCGACCCCATCCAGGTAAGTATTTTTAATCGTAGCTGGTTGGTCCGTATTTATACTGTCTCCGACTTAGTGCATGCATCTTCCTGTCCGGTGTGGGACTAAGTATTTCAACTTTCTTGTTCTTTTTTTTCTGTGGATTGCCAAACTCTGCAGGAATGCTAAGCTAGTTTTCTAATATTATTCAAAACATCGAAAATTCTGTTTAATCTTACACTGGAAACCAACGAAAAGAATGGAAAAAATAAAAATGAGGAAGAGCCTGTTGGATTGTTCACTTTAACATCATCTTTTCTCAACAATTGTACAGCATCCCTGCATCTCTATGAGATTTTAAACTAATCCAAACAAGTTAACCCTTCCTAGTCCTAGAACTCTTATCACATGGTGAAAGGTGTACACTCACTAATAACTAAATAACATGAAAACGATGTACACTTAGATCACGAACATTTTAAGTTTTAAGTGGTTTAAATAGTGCAGACTGCTGTAACAATAATGACTCCATTATAAAGTATCATTACTCACTCGCCAATTTGTGCTCCACTAGTTCATAAAAAGACAATAATAGGCATAAAAGGTTCACGATAGACAGTGGATAATGAGCAGGAGAAAACATGGATACCATGTTCTTCCTATAACCTCCAGTTTTCCAGCTAGTCCGCACACCTTTTTACCTCTTTGAAGCTGTGTGTTTTGAGATAAGACACGTTCCAACTTTTGTTCTACAAATGTTGATTTTCTTAACAATCTTGTTTCTACTCTTCTGTTGCTTGATAATAGACTATCTTATATTACCTGATGATATCGTGCGAAGATTAATCAGTTAAATAGATGAAATTTTATCAAATTTTATTTAGAGTGAGTAAAATATAATATTTTCCCATGACCTTATCATGTCAGCATCTAACTTGAGAACATCTATTTCCGTAAATAACTTGTGTTTCTTCTATATATAATCGGCCTTCGCTAATTAAACTTTTGATTGCTGTCTACTAGGAGCAAGGTAAATTGCGGTTCATATGTACAAATTTGTACTGAAACGTAGAAATTGTGTTAACATGAATGATTTGTACTAGAAGCATTCTTTGAAAAGCAATTTTTGCATTGGCACAGTACTTAATTCAAGCTGAAGTCCATGTTAAAATAATAAAATTAAATAGTAGTATTATCTTTAACTTAATTTATTATACTTATAGATATTATGTTCACGCATATATTGTGCTTCTTAAGGATTTGTGTTGGATATGGCTTAATAATTAAAAATAAATAAAAACTATTCTTACACAACCACAATGCACTGCAAAAGTTTCCTTGAGATTGGCGAGTAAAAGGTTAAGGCCATTAGTAACGGGGATGACACATGCAAATTTTGATAAGATATCATATTTCTCATTCTCATTCCCACATTAAAAAAATACCTTCTACATACCTCAATGGCTCAATGCTAAGAACTCACTCTCGTTGCTCGTTCTTTTTCAAGTAAGCAAAAAAAAAAAAGATAGCCAGACTAACAACGCTGTTTTGCGAACGAACTTGAAAAATATCCTCAGTTCCTCACTATAGCATAATCATGAGGTCAAAGATGTTACACGACAATAATAGAGATGTAATTATAATTGTAAAGTTGTAAGAATGAGTATAATATTAATTTTTAATTTTAAGATTAATACTTTAAAAAATAATGAGTATGAGACAAGTAAAAACCATATTCATTTTCATAATTTCTTGCAATAAATATCCATATCAATACTAAAACCTAAGTTGAGAATTGAGAGTGTCTCAACTCGAACGTGAATAGGAGAACGCTATCACAGTAAGTTGTTTAGGTCTGCTAGAAGACCCGCAGAAAATAGAAAGGCAAAGGCATGTTATCGGGGTCCAACCATGTAACTTTAACTTCCAGCATCCATGTGCCACTTTTTCTTCCCCAGTTTGATAATTAATTTAAGTACTTCCAATGACTAAGTGTGAGGTCATCTACGCCTCGCCACTGAACTTGACTGCCATACTTAAAGAAAATATTCCACATCAAGTCTCCTTTTCACCATTACCTATATCTTAAAACCCAAATCTACTGATGCAACTCGAGTACCAAATCCTGAATCCGATAGATGTATTAATTGTGTTTGGTACCACGTCCGTGACTCAAGTCTTGAACCATTTCTGCGTCAATTTTCAAGAAAAAACGCTGAAGCAACGAATAGGCGTGGATCAGAGTTTGGTTATGCATAACCAAACGGGCACTAAAATGATGATGATGATGACATAAATCAGTAAAAAATGAGTTTAAGCATTTTGACTTTTAGAACGAGACTACAATTATTTCTTATTCCCTTGCCTAATTAGGCAGGAGCAAGGGAAAGAAGAGAACTAACTAACTACTCTTGAACAAAACAAAAATATTCTGTTTGGTTCTGCCTATGATCACCTCAAAAATTAGAAAGCTAAAGAAAATCACGCAACTGTTGGGCAAAATATATCATCCTAAAATCAGCTTAGGGGCATGTTTGCAGTCTAGCGCATTGGCCAACTTGATCTGAACTGAATAAAATAAGGTACAACTGCAGATCAATTTAGCCATGTGTAGGTATGAAACCACCATAACAGATCAGGCTTCCTGGCAGTTTAACATTTAATCTCTGAATTCCTTCAATCCTTTCCGCAGCACCTTCATAAATAAATATGGAGTAGCATAAGGTGATTAATTTCGAAAATCTTTTCATGAAGATTCTGGATTTCTTGTATGAAATATTAAATTCATAACTTTTGGGGGGTGGGGAGGATAAAAAAAAAACCATATCCAGTTTAAAAATTAAAGTAATAAACAATTAAGATTTAGTTTCCCTATAAGTCTAGAACTGATAGAACGAGCAACTACCACAAGACAGAAGAAATAATCAGGAATCAGTTTGGTGCCTAAGAATTTTTTTTAAAAAAAAATAAGGGGAGAAAAACAACCTTTTGTATCTCTTCTTTGAACCACATGGACAAAGTGCATTCCTGCTAATTTGTCCAGCTTGGGCCAAATTAGACCTAGCAAGATCCAATGGAGTTGAACCAACTAGCTTTTGGACCTAGAGAACATGAAATATAAAATATAGCTGGTTAAACTCAAATTGAACACCCCAAAAAGCATTTACACTAATTATTTGACATTGTAAAGTTCTTATCTTGCTGCATATACTTCTCACACAAATCATAGTCATCAAAGATGTCAGTGACTTCATTTGTATTACATATATACATCCAAATCATGCAAATTTTGAAAGAAATTCTAATTAAAGATCAATACAACAACAAAAGCCAACAGAAAAATATAACAGACATTGACAAAGACATCAACATTTAGATACTTTGTTTTGATTTGGAGCATGATGCTATACAATACACTGCTAGCAACATAAGCCAAACTCAGGGAAGCAGTTCTGATGGATCTACATGCAGTATAATTCTGGAATTCTGTTATCCCCCATTCAAGAAGCCAGTAGTAATTACTTTATCAATTATCACCGAAATAAACTATGGACTAGGCTTGGCAGCAGGCTAGGCTAAAGGACCCAATTGATCTACTTAAACCAAACCCCAAATGTCGAGATAAATTGTCCAATCAATACCTATTTTCGAGTAGAAGTACGACAAAAGCAAGATTAAAAAAAAAAAAAAAAGGTAAGCTTTTAATGAAGCATTCCCCAAACTAAAATTTCTTCATAAGATGATAAATTGAGCCCAACTAGGTTGTAACTTGTAAGGAATTAAAGTAATAATTAGAAGCATTACTTCAGCAAAGCTTTTTGGCATTGGTTTTCCTTCTTCTTTTAGCTTCTCTAACTTCTTCTGTGCTTCCTTGGCCCAAGTAAACTTGGCAAGTGCATTCTCCACATCAGCAATCGTGCAATTACAATGTTTTGCCGCTTCTTGTTTCTGAGTTGTCTGGAGATTCTGAATATTATAAAACAAGATAAAAACATGAGACATGATAAATAAAATAAAAAAAAAAAAAACAAAACAAAAAAACAAAGTGAAGCGTGAATTTATGTAGAAACCTCTCCAGTGGGGTCCAAAGCACCGAGAAATCGAATTATGGCTTCGTATTTGTCGAAGGCGGAGGAAAAAGTGGCTTCGCTGCTTCGCCCAACCATGAACTCCTTAAACGCGCCTATTCTCTTTGCATTCTTCATTTCATCCGCAAAACCTGTGAGTGTGAGCAATAATATCATTATTAATAACGATGTAAGCAAGGAGAAGGGAGAAGGGAGAAGCGAGGGTGAAATTGGAAATAAAAGGAACTGACGGAGCAGACTGAATGATTCGGAGGCGTCTCCCTGGGACTGGGGCGTGCTGTTTTGGCCGGTGATGACGTTTTTGACCTTTTCCATCCATGAACCCTGCAACTGTGCCGTGGAGGAGATTGTTCGGTACTGGCATTTGCAATTCTGGTTTATCGAATAACAGATTTTGTTTAGGATGCGAAGTGAAGGCATCGAATTGATCACTCTCTCTCCAACTCCTACACTTCTATGGCTGCTGCAAGCCTGAAACTCAGCACCAACGGAACCAGGTTAGAATTTCCTTCGAAATTGAAATGCTGCGCTAGGCTCAAACCGACGTCGTTCATATGCTCGGAATAGCGTGCACTGCGCCCAGTCGCCTATGGTATTTTTTTTCTTCTTATAATAAAAAGACAATTTACTTATTTCAGCTAAAAACTTTTGATTTAATTTTTTTTAATTAAACACCAAATACCAATGGAAAACTATGATTTGGATTCTTTTTTATTAAACTATTTTTTTTAATTTTAAAGTCGTATTTTGTTTTAGGATTTTAAATTCGTAAAACCTTTTTTTTAATTTTTTAAGGTATACAACTTCTAAGTAGTAACTTGATTTATTTTTTTAAAAAAATGATGTTTTAATATTTGCAGAATTGCAGCCGTGTTTTAAATTTTTTAACCTATTCCTTTTTCGTAAATTTGTTTTTTAAATTTAGTAATGCTTATGATTTTATTTTTCTAAAATAAAAAAATAAAAAATATATATATTTAAATATGTAATAAATAATATTAAGTTGATTTTATTAGTATATTTTTTGTGATTTTATTTGATATGTTATTATTTTATTTTAATGTTTTATTATTTAAAACATGTTATATATATTTTTAATATAGTTTACTTTAAATATTTTTTATTTAAAGTTTAAATAATCTATCAATAAAAATACATTAAAAAAATTGAAAGATTTTAAATTAAAAATTGATTATATTTAAATAAAAATTATATATTTGTTAAACTAATAATGAGACGATGTCCCACAATAAGTTCCTTCTAGATGCGTATGGGTCTCTCATCTTGTTGGGCTTGATTTGTCTGTATTTGTTGTCCTCACGGTCGACTGCCTCTATCTCCTCTTGTTCTAGGATGCTGACGTGTAATTCTCCTTTGTTGTTGAAGTACATGATGACCACTGTTGTCATCTTTATCAACACTGTCAACATCATCATTGTCATCATCGTTGTTATTGTTGTTATCCTCATCCTCGTCCTCATATTCGTGACTCATATCACGTATTTGAGTAGGTAATGATGGGCAATAACAAAAACTCGATGGTGCAACATTATATGTAGATGGTGGAGTGTTGAAAGTGGTGACAAACATTTGTGAGGAGCCATAAAAAACATTTGAGATATAATAGACTTGAAATGAGTATTGAGGTATATATGATGAGAATCTCAGTGGTTGAAAACTTTGTTGACATCCTTCAGACGCATGACCAGAAAAACTTGTTGATTGATATTGTGCTTGTGATGGATGATGTTGGGACATAAATCCAAGAACATGCACTCGAGGTACATTAGGTTCCGCATATGATTGATGTTGGTGATGACCAGGATAATACTGTGATTCAAATTTATAAAGTTAGAAATAATAATGAATAATAATATCAAGAATGATTAAAATTGTAAAGTAGATTTACAACCTCAGTAGATATTGCTCCTTCACGCGATATATATCATCTAGTTCGATGTATATACCATTGCATGTATTTTGAATTTTCATGTAAAAGACCTTGGTCCATTTCACCATGAACAATATAATTATTCCAATGATTCCATTTGAGAATCCAGTGACGATGATGGTGAGGCCAAAAAATATGTGTTCTCCCTCTCATATCTATGTCGTGAATTTGATCTAGGTTTGATGGGTCATCTAAAATAATTTGTCGCAGTCCAAATTGTCTCATGACCCTGTCTATTGGATGTCATTCGACAATTGCAAAACATATGATAGAGACTTTTGCCCCAACAATCATTGATATCTCTACATCATTAATTAATGACCTTATTTCTGGTGTGTCATAAGGAGTCCACAAGAACTGTAACATATACATTATTATTGTAACATATTTATAATCGAATAGGAAATCGGAAAAAATAGTTAATTCATGAAAATTCAAAAATGAACCTCATTAATATGTAGTTTATCAAATATGATGCGTATCAATCTCATCCAATTGGTAGAAATATTTGGTTCGGTCCTTGGACGAGACCACCTTCGTGCAAGAGGAAATTTGAGTCCTTCTTTTACTTCTTCCATGGATATGTGATATATCTTTGAGGTAATACATTTAATGCGGTCTCACGCCCATGACTGTAGCAACAACAAACATTCATCGATTTCTGTTTGGTCCGGCTTCACAACTCGATCTAGAGCTCAGAAAAGGGATGCTAATACTGCTGCACCCCAATTGTAATGAATTGCCTCAGTTAAATTTGATAATAAAAGAAGATATATAAAATGAACTTTTCCACCTGATGTATATGAAATCAAACAACCGCCTATAATCATCATCATATGAGCTCTAGCATGTTGTGCAATGACAACATCATCAACATCAACGGGAAGTTATTGAAAATTTTGTCACAACCAAGTTAGGTAAATCATTTTACCTTTTACATACTTATCCGGTAGAGTTTTCCCGAGTAATGTCTGACAAGCAACACGTACATCACCGGTGATGAAACCGGTTACCAGCGATCCATCAATCTTCAAGCCCAACTGTAGAACCACATCTTGTAAAGTAATGGTTGTCTCCCCATGTGGAAAATGAAATGTTTGTGTCTCTATTCTCCAACGTTCGACCAACTCACTAACCAAATGTTGGTTAATATCAACTTTTACAATATTTATAATATGTCCGAAACCAGCTAAATTGATTATATTTTTTACCCGATTATCTATTTGATCCAACTGGGTAAAAGCTCAAACAGAAGAAACACGATTCATAAAAGCAAAAAAAAAAACTTGATTTACAAAAGCTGAAGAAGACTCGTTCTTCTTGTAATTTGGTGGATATCCAACCAGTTTGTAGCATTGAGCTTTCATATGATCCTGAATGCCATAATAAACACAGGTTGGGCAATCTTTCTGAACATTCTTGTTTTTGGAATCAACACCATTCTTGACCACAAAGGCATGAGAAGACTCAACATTAACTGAAGCATTAATTTCCCTCTACTTTTCTTCTCGAACAATAGGAGAAAACACCTTGGTGATAGAAAGGAATGGATCCATGGACAAAATTTGATCCCTAATAGACAAATAGGCTTCATTGAGACCCGTGAGAAAAGGCATGACATATTCCATTTGATCATAATCACTCCATGGTTTTATGTCATTGCAAGTACATGTGTGAGCATGTTTCAACTCAATCAATGACTCCTAAATCATTCTCAACTTTGCATAATAAGAAGAAACTGGCATAGACCCTTGCTCAAGCAAAACAAGATCACGTTTCAGATGAAAAATGAGAGGGCTATTGCGTTGCTCAAAACGTTTCTTGAGATTACTCCAAATAGCCTTAGTTGAAGAACAATGCGAAACACTAACCTGCATCTCCTTCGAAAGTGAATTCAAAAGCTAAGAAGCAACTATGTTATCATTGTGATGCCAAAGAGAATGAATAGCGGATCCAACATCTAGTTCTAGAACAAAACCATCTACAAAATCGAACTTGTTCTTGTCAAGAAGCACCATCTTCATTGCCTTCTTCCAAGATCCCAAATTATCGATAGAATGGATTCATCCAGGACTGTCATGAAAGAAAATTAGAGAAAACTTCAATGAAATAGAATAAGCTTAAAGATGAAGATGCTTCATGAGAAGCTAAAAAACTACGAATACGAAAGAATTTCTCTTGATACAATGTTAGATGAGAGAACTAGAAAATGAATTCATTGAAAATTGGTGAATGATTACACAATAATTACTATATATACATCAACTTAAAATTAAGTAACTTCTAACAAACTAACTGAAATAATTACCTTTACAATTACTTTAACTAACTCTAATACTTATCTTAGCAAACATGTCACTTAGACATTTTGTGCACCTCTATGTAAACATCTACTTAACAAGTTCAGAGTATTAACACCATTACATAGGGTGCAAAATAGAGTGTGTAGCATAATGTTCAGATAATATTTTTTTAATTTAATTAAATAATATGATATAACATAATAATAGAGAGATTTAATTGACTATCGGCGTAAGACAATTTAAAACTGATTGCATAACCATATTTCAAAATTTCTTTTTCTTTTTTCCTTAATTGATTTATTTTTTAATTTATAAGATTTTACTACGTGCTTATTCCGATTCTGAAAAGATAAAAAACAACCCGTTTGAAAGCCCTGGTTCCAGACGGTGCTGCTTATGAGTTACGATCAAACGCGAGCGAGCGTTAATCAGCGGCCAAAGCTGCGTACTTTTCCTCTCTATCTAGCTTTGGTTTATCCTTCATTGACGTGTAAAGACCATCTTGCCCTCAATTAAAAAGGCACAAAACGGGTCAAAGGATCTGCCGGAATAAATCTGGACGCCCATATTTACACACTCACGTTCGCTGCCCTCACCATTCTCTCTCTCTCTCCCAAACACTTTCTCTCTCTAAAGTTGAAGCTCCGTCACTGCAACAAAACAAGCACTCAAAGTGCGTCGAATTCGTCACTGATCACGGTTTGTTCCTTCCACTGTTCCATCTTCTCCTTCTCCAACTCGATTTCCTTTTGTTCGATTATTTTCTGCTTCCGATTCTACGAAACAGTTTATCGCATCGTATAATTAGTCTATTTTAGCCCATACTTCGTTGCAACGCGCTTTACCTTATGATCGTGCCGCTTAATTTGTGCGAAGGGTTATGTTTTCGTTTTCCGACCTCTTATTTGTTTTCTCTTTTCCTTCGTTTGCGTTATTTATGTCGATGATTTGGGGTATTCAATAGCTTCTGCGTGTTCGGTCTGTTATGGCTTTTAGGTGTGCGTTTGGTTATTGATTACGTAGCTCTGCGTTTTGATTTGATTCGCATTGAGTCTTCGATGCGTTTGATATGCGATTATGCTTTGACTGGTGGTTCGGACAGTATCGAATGAATAAGTGTGAACTTCGCCTGGATTCTGAGGTTAACATTGAATTATTATAAGAAAGGATGTAGCGTGTTTGGAAACCGGTTGAGAATTACGAAATCAGGTCTAGGACGTGGGAGCTATAACTATTAGCTTAGCTTCTTAGTAAATGTGAAAAACACTTATAGAGTTGTAGATTTTAGTATCAGTATTTGGGATAAAGAGTAAGGTTCGTCTCATATAATGGCAGAAGATATTTGATAATGATTAGCTACTGCTACAGAGAATTCTTAATTATAGTTTCTTGGAGCTCCCGGGTTATACCGTTATGCGGTTATGCCTAATGCTTTTCTGTGTGTGGTTTCTGTGGGAGTAGAAGTGTTTGGATGTGTCTGTCTTTAACTGTGCCCTTGAGAGAGTTTTTCTGCGCTGCAAACTTTCTTTGGTTAAATAAATGGTCATAATTCACAAACTATTAATTTTATTTCATTTTATTTTTAATGCGGTTGCCAATGCTCCTAAGTAGAATTCCTGATATTGAATTATTTTTTCACCTGAGGTTATTAATTACACTATGTGATTTGTGTAATTAACAGTTTCGGCAATGCACCGTGTGGGTAGTGCGAGTAACGGAAACAATTCAACTCGCCCGCGCAAGGAGAAGAGAATAACCTACGTGTTGAATGATTCTGATGACACAAAGGTGAACTCATTATTTATTTATTTTTTCTGTTCCATGAAAACAGACAAGTTTCATGCTTGCTTCTAGTAGTTGCATCTTTATGCTTATAAATTTTTCCTTTGCTTCCAAATGGGTTAACTAGTTGAACCTGACTGGGCTGTTTTCAATGTTGTTAAATAACCGTTATAGTGCTGCCATAATGCTATGCTATGGTGTTTTCCGACCCCTCCGCCATAGGCAATTTGTGTAGGGAGGCCCGCTATGGCAGTGCCATAGGCTGCAATGATGTGTTTATTTGGTGGAATTTTGGCCCTCAGCCATATTCTGCCATCTGCCATTGATAACCTTGGTTGTTTTTAATAAACACATGCATTTCTTACTTGGATGAATATATTATTTAAATTATACAGTGAATCCCCAATTTGGTTCTTGCAATTTTTTTTTAACTTAATTTTCTGCTAAAAAATTAGTGACATCAAATTGTGCTCTATCGAGAATTTTGGTTATTGACTCACATCAATTGGGTCCTATTAAACAATATTTGCACTAATTTGATATTAAAACCTGTCATTTGAGGATCAAATAGATGTGATAACCTTTTGAGGACCAAATTGGTGTTCCAAAGATTTTACAAAGATCAAAATGGAGGTTTACCCTAAATTTAATATTATTTTCTCTTTTTACATTGACTTAGACCCATTTAATGGTAGGCATATCTTGACCTTTTCTTTTTAATATTTATCCAATATTTTACTTTCTAATTAATCAAACCTTCATTAATAGTTCATATTGTACTTGGCTTGGCTCCTTAATTCCAGGTACTTAGCATTTTGCTTTGCATGGTGTTATGTCAAAGATTTTTATTTTTTCATCAATATTTCTTATTTTGGTTGATTTCAATTTTGATAGTTTTCTTAGTTGCACAGTCTAGAATCATATGTAAGTTGGCTCTTTTCTGCAGCATTGTGCAGGCATAAATTGTCTGGCTCTACTTACATCTGCAGCATCTGATGGGTCTGATTATCTCTTCACTGGGAGCCGTGATGGTAGGTTAAAACGATGGGCACTAGATGTGAATAGAGCAACATCATCGGCTACCTTTGAATCTCATGTCGATTGGGTAATCCTTTTTTATTTTTCTTTCCTTTTTGATTTGTTAGTTGACTTCTAATTTTGTAACTTGTGGTACATAATATTGTTTTTTTTACCATGGTTACTTGATGAAGCTTCACCTAATGTTTTTTTTTTTTAAAAAAAGAAAAATTATTCCCAATCTCTTTGGTGAGGTCAAAAAGGTGTAAGAAAGTATATGATATTGCAACGTGGGAAACCTATTTACCATGCCATGTGCAAAACATGTCTCATTCTTGGGATTTTTCCATCTTGGTTTTGATTATGTGGGGACTGTTTGATTAGGATGAGTTTTGTGCTTTTCTTCTTCCAAAATAGGTCTGTAATGGTGTGAATTTGATATTTGTTTTTATTTAGTATATTTTGTTTAGTTCTTTTTGTGCTCTTCTTCAGACATTCTTTCATGCAGTTTATAATGATTTGTTGTGTTCTTTTTGTGTTGAAGTTTAATGAGCTTAATTCTAATAGAAAAGGTATGGTTGAAAGAGAAAAGGAAATGAAAACCCATTGGATTCTCATGTTCAGAAAATCCTAAAACTGCAAGTGCAACTGAATTTGAGTATTGTATTGTGTGAGATAAAGTTATCACTGCATTCTTGAACTTAGGCTGTCTTTTTGTCTTGTTTCCTTCTCTTGTATCGTAAAATTCATAATATCCTTAAGTTTCACCTGGACATTTTTTTCTTTAAAATATCCTTATGTTACCAGAAATTTATGCAATTTTTTTTGTTCAACATGTCAATGTGCCAGAACTTATGATCATTCTTCAACTTTTACTTTTTCCCCGAAAGTCCAAACCCTGTTTCATTAGCATTTAAGTTATACCATTACCCACAATGCATGACACCTGCACAATCTATAACGCTAGCAACAGCATACAATTGAGTATGTAAATGTTATTTTATTCTTGCAGGTTAATGATGCTGTTCTTGTTGGTGATAGCACACTTGTTTCTTGTTCTTCAGATACAACCCTTAAGGTTTGTTGATTGCAAGCTGTTTTTTGTTCCAATCAATCCTTGCTCTTCATCAATAACACAGTACTTACATAGTTATTTACACCTTTTTAAATTTGTTAGACATGGAATGCCTTGTCCTTTGGAACCTGTACTAGAACACTCCGACAACACTTTGACTATGTTACTTGCCTTGCAGCAGCAGGAAAAAATGTAATGTACTTCAAACATCTTATGCTTCTTATTAAGTGTGTCAAGAAAAAAGTTCATTTTATTGTTTTTATACGTTCCACATTGAGTCAGATAGAAACTTTGGTTGAATTATCAGTATCGTCAAATCCATTATTTGATCGTTTAATAGTGTCATGCATTTTAGAGCAATATTGTTGCCTCTGGTGGCCTTGGCGGGGAGGTTTTTATATGGGATATCGAGGCTGCCATCACTCCGGTTTCTAAGTGCAATGATGCTACAATTGATGAATCTTCAAATGGTATCAATGGTTCTGGCAACTTACTACCATTGACAAGCTTGCGTCCTATTAACTCAAGCAACAATATGTCCATGCACACTACTCAAACTCAGGGATACATTCCAATTGCTGCCAAAGGCCATAAAGATTCTGTTTATGCATTGGCTATGAATGAAAGTGGAACAATTCTTGTCTCTGGTGGCACAGAAAAGGTACAATATGGCATATGCTCTGAATTATTGAGGCTTCTTTACATTTGAAACAGTAGAGAGGGTTTCTTGCGCTGTAGTAGCTTGAAAGTTTTGGGATGTTGTCTCTGACCATGGCTTATTTCTTCAACTTTTTTGGGGTTCACTAGGTTGTGCGTGTCTGGGATGCAAGATCAGGATCAAAGACTCTAAAGCTAAGAGGACATACAGATAACATCAGGGCTCTGCTTCTGGATTCTAGTGGCAGGTTTGTGGAGTGGATATCTAATTTTAGTTGCAATTTTTCAGTTTACAATTGTATTTTAAAGTTGGTAGCTTGCTTTTTCTCCTATTTATTTATAATTTCTTTATTATCATAAAATTCTCTCTCTCTCTGCATTGATCTTTCCCATTTGACATTTCTATGTTTTCCCACACATATAGATAACAACACACATGAATAACGTAATACTTTCGTTGGCTATAATATGTTGGACCTATTTAATAGTCAATCATACAGTGAATTAAATGCTGTTGGGTTTTCTTTTCGTTGTATGCAGCCATGCATCATTTCATTTGACAAATTTGTTAAGTTCAAATTGAGTAGTATGTTTTTTTTCCCAACAAGACAGCTGTGATGTTTTTAATGTTCATTACTGCAGATATTGTTTATCAGGATCTTCAGACTCTATGATAAGGTAATGCACACATATGGAGTTATTACCATTTCTGTTTGTTTTGTTTTGTTTTGTGTTTGACTAATAATCTGTCCAACTTTCCTCATAGGCTTTGGGATATAGGTCAGCAAAGATGTGTGCATTCTTATGCAGTTCATACAGATTCTGTTTGGGCACTTGCCAGCACCCCAACATTTAGTCATGTTTATAGTGGAGGGAGAGACTTTTCAGTGAGTGCAACCTTCTATTAAATTTAACATCAAACTAATTTTTTTTATCATCACATCTTGAATTTGTCACATTACATCTCCTTTTCTTGTTTAACTAGTGAACCTCGTATTCTAATGTTGTATTCTTTTATACCCTAAGTTATACTTGACAGATTTGCAAACTAGAGAGAGTAGTTTGCTTTGCACAGGCGAGCACCCTATTCTTCAGTTGGCTTTGCATGATGATAGCATTTGGGTTGCATCAACAGACTCTTCAGTTCATAGATGGCCAGCTGAAGGATACGACCCACAAAAGATTTTCCAGAGAGGCAATTCTTTTTTAGCTGGAAACTTGTCCTTTTCGAGAGCAAGAGTGTCAATAGAAGGATCTACCCCTGTATGTTATATTTATTTCTGAAAAAAAATCGCTATATTACTTTCCTATTATTATATCTTCAAATTTTATGTTGCTCTTCGTTCTCGTAATACCAGTTGCTATGTACATGTATAGATGAAGCATGTTAGTTTACATATTTTTTATTAGTACTTCCTGTTAATGAATATGATGGAGTTTGTTTTCAAAATAAGTTTTTGTTGAATATATATATATATATATATATATATATATATATATATATATATATTCTTTTGGTTCTTTCCATCCTGCTAATAATTCTCCTTTTGTTGTCAAAATTACTTATGTTAATAGGTTCCTGTATATAAAGAACCTACCTTAACTATCTTGGGTACACCTGCAATAGTACAACATGAAGTTTTGAATAATAAGAGACATGTGCTGACAAAGGTAACCATGGTGTTTTCTTGTAATTTTATTATGCCTTGCATATTGGCATAACCTTTTTCTGTTATTTTCTTAACTGATGAATAACTTTCGGTAAAGGATGCATCTGATTCAGTGAAGCTGTGGGAGATTACCAAAGGTGTTGTGATTGAAGATTACGGAAAGGTGACAACTGGTTGCATTTTCATGTTGTAATTTGTATGACAATCTTGTTTGCTATTGAAGTAGATTGTCTGTCTGTAATGGATGTTATTTACAAATTTAAACTATAGACCATAGGGGACTCATTTGTCGGTTCATAATAGCTCATGCTGTACTTGTGGACTATCTAGGTTTCGTTTGAGGAGAAAAAGGAAGAGCTATTTGAGATGGTATGATTACTGATTTACCTCATTGATTTCATTTTAAAATATATTTTTTTCTTGGCTAGAAAACATGACGATTTCCAATAGTTTATTTGTTCAAGTTGGCTTTTAATTTTCCTCCAATGCTGCATTGCTGCTTTAGGTTAGTATTCCTGCATGGTTCACAGTGGATACCAGGCTTGGAAGCTTGTCAGTCCATTTGGACACTCCTCAATGTTTCTCTGCAGAGATGTATTCAGCAGATCTTAACATTGTAGGCAAGCCTGAAGATGATAAGGTAATGGCTTAATTGTCATGATATGTATTCGCCCTTATCTTAAATTCCTAATTATATTAATATTAATTTTGCTCCTAATTTTTGGCTATAATTGATGTCAATTCTTTACAATTGTCAGTTAGTGGCACATAATCATGGTCCCTAGTATAATGGACATGGAAGTATTTAAGGTTTTTTTTAAAAGAAAAATCTGTTAAACTGACATTGGCTGAGTTTGTGTCACGAAATATGTGAATCATGCATGCGACCTAATGAGAATGTTTTCAGTAGTTTACTGTCAACGATCTAAATCAATGCCTTTTATTCTGCAGATTAATTTGGCTCGAGAAACCCTTAAAGGGCTATTGGCTCATTGGTTGAGAAAACGAAAGCAAAGAATGGAATCCCCAGCTCCAGCTAATGGGGAGTTATTATCTGGAAAGGATATTTCTTCTAGAAGTCTTGCCCATTCTAGAATTGAGGTTGATGGTAGTTCTGAGAATGATGCTATGGTTTATCCTCCATTTGAATTCTCAGTTACTTCCCCTCCTTCCATTATTACTGAGGGCACTCATGGAGGTCCCTGGAGAAAAAAAATTACTGATTTAGATGGAACCAAGGATGAGAAAGACTTCCCCTGGTGGTGTCTAGACTGCGTTTTGAATAATCGGTTACCTCCCCGAGAAAATACTAAGTAATTTTTCCTTCCTCTTTACTTTTCCCTCCCTAAATAGTTGCATTAAATCACATGGTTGTACTTGAAAGGAATAAACCAAGCTTGTGAGTTGTGACAGTTTGTATATTTTGTTAATGTAGCATAATTGCCTAACTCTATGATGATTATATCTATTTATCACATCCAAAACGTATGGTGGTACTTAACATGTCTTTTGTTTTTTTTTTTTTATCAATAAAATTAATATATATATATATATATATATATATATATATATATATATATATATATATATATATATATAAAGTTAAACAGTACCAGAGGTACTGATACAAAAGGTATATACAGTCCTTATATCTAGACACCAGCAATGAATGGTATTCTAGATACTAGGAGAACATCTAGTTTGTTCTATTTGTATCACCCATTACATATACAAAACCTTGTCCAATGTTGCTTGACCATTGATTTAGATGAATTGAGAAGTCTTTCTCAAAATGTCTTTTGTAATTGTGGTACTTAACTCCGTTGATATATGGTTAAGAAGTTGTTGAAATCTATCTTATTAATTCTGTGGTATATGTTGCTTGGTGTTATCTATCTACTGAACACAGTATCTTTGAACCTTTCTTGTACTTTTAATGGTTATTGCCATGAAAATTGTCTACGAATTTGATTGTTTTAGTATGATTGCAATCTCAGACTAATTATATAATGCTCTTTTTGATATACATATATATATATATATATATATATATTGTGATAACTACTGCAGATGCAGTTTCTATTTGCAACCATGTGAAGGCTCTTCAATCCAGATCCTCACACAAGGGAAGCTAAGTGCCCCACGTATATTAAGAGTTCACAAAGTAAGTTTTTATATTACTTGACAATTGGTATTAATAATTGCATTAATAATCTATGCATGTGTTGTTAAGTTGGCTTTGATCATGCTTTCCGAAAGTATTACTTTTTTTGAATTTAGTTTTTAGTTTGAGTGTGCATGTGTGTGGATTACGTAAACATTTTTCTCACAGGTAGATTATGCATTTTTTGAAGATCAATTTAAATTCCCTTTTTTTGGTTGGTTTAGGTTATTAATTATGTAATAGAGAAGATGGTGCTTGACAAACCTTTGGATAGCTTAAGTGGTGATGGTAGTTTTGCCCCTGTACTTACTGGGTCACAGTCACCACTTCAAGCAGTTGGGGATGGATCTTTTCAATCTGGATTTAAGCCTTGGCAAAAGCTTAAACCTTCTATTGAAATATTGTGCAACAACCAGGCAAGTAATATGTTGTCTACTTGTGCATATAGCATGGTTTTCTAGATGCTGAGATTGAGCAAGTTCATGCTTTATTTTTCTATAGTTGGTTTACTTTTCAATGTCTTTGCATGCCTTCTAGAATCTATTTGCTAACTTGATTGGCATTTTTAGTTTTCCATTATGGTGTTTTCTGGAAGTCATTGAAAAAATCACATCTCCTTAGAATTATGTACTGTGCATGTTGGTTTCTAAATTTGCATATGCAAAGTTACAACTTTGACTGACTTCTAGAGTTCATGATGCAGGATGAATTGATTAAATATTGGGCAGTAACTTTAAATATGCTTTAAAAATTCGTGGTTTGATTATCCCAAAATTCCATGCAATTTTCCTTATAGCTTTATACCTAGGATTTCCTTTAGCAGTGGCATTATTCGTCGTGTTAGATTTTATTTTCACCAGATATCACAAGATGCTGATAATGAGATTTTAGACTTAAATTCTTAACCCACTGGTAGGCCCATAATTATAAAATTCAATTTCAGATATTAGACTCTCCTAATTGAGTCTTTTGGCTTTTGTATTTAAGTCTTAAAATAGATCGTAGTACTTGTATTTGATCTGTACTTTTAACTGTTCTTGTGTGTTACCAACTTTGTTTTCAATTTCATGTTTTAATCAAGTTATTGAACATATAATGCCTTTGATTGGTTTGAGGATGACAGCAATTGTTTTTTGATATTGTTTGGCCCAAATTGATTGAATGTTTTATTTGATTCACAATTGACTTTGCTTTGTGAGATACTGTTTTTCATTAAAGTAATGTGCATTTAGCCAGCTGTTCGGTTTATTTCCAGGTTCTGTCTCCTGAAATGAGCTTAGCCACAGTGCGAGCTTATATATGGAAGAAATCAGATGACTTGGTTCTAAATTACAGACTAGTTCAAAGCAGGTGATTACAAATTGCATATGCATCAGAGGTGAGTTATTGAGCCTTGCTTGATTTTTCTGAGCTTACAATATTATATGTAACGCTTTTATGTATTTTCATTCCTGTATATTCGTATTTTGTAAATGTAATTTACTGCCAAATGGAAAGGCGAAATAGTTATTTTACGATAATATTTCTTTTTTAACTGATGTGAATGTTGATAAAAGTGATCTTAGGTGATAAAGCCTAATCTTTATTAATAATGTGATCTCTTTCAGATAGAACGAAAGTGAGCTTTAACCATGTCTGAATGGTCATTATTGGTATCGCAAGTAACTATTAAATGATTTTGATGCATTACTTAACCATTTCTTAACCATTTCTTTTGCTTTCTTACCCTTTGCGTCATGTTTTATCAATAGAAGAAAAATAATTTATTTTACTGAATTTTGTTGTCTTCAGTACAAGCATCACCTAGTTGGATAAGGTTTTTGTTGTTCCCATACGGAATTTACTTCCTTCTTTTCATTGTTCGTTCATCTTGAGTGTGGCAAAAAAAACTTGATTTATGCTGTCTCATCAGGGATTGCAGACTTCATTATGAATTATGATTTATACTTGCAGGTTTTATTGTGATTATGTAAAATACTTCTGAGCGCCATTTCTTCTTGTGTTGCCTGCATTGATTGGTGGAATTATAGGAATTTGTAAATTCTGAGCTGTCATTTATCGCCAAATTTAGTGACATTCTCCAAATCTGCTTGGATAGTTTTTTCTTTAGTGGAGAGCTGTCACTGTAAATTTTGAACCATATCTAGCTGGGGTGCATACTTCTGCTGGAAATGGCGGAATCGGCTGCCTCTAGCATGATGATGAAGGTTTTTAATTGACTCTGTTGAGAATTAGTGGGAATCATACTGGCACAGTGGGGTGTTTTTCAGGAATCAGGTAGTTGATTTAGAGATGACAATAATAACATTGTAAATTTGAATTGTGCGTTAAATATCTGGCCATAGAAATTATGTTGTCCAGGTGCATATTTACATGATAAAATTTTGTTAATTGTTAATAATATTATTCTCATTTGTTCAAATTAGTCATTGGATATCCTGTGCTAGTTCTCAGCTAACACTGTATTTGGGTCCTGTGTGTGCATATTTGAGTTTATTTGATATGCAATTCTGAAAGGCAATGTTAAAAGGAATCAGCAATTTAGCATGACTTGAAACTGACGATTTTAATAGTAGCTAGTAGGATCATATTCATTTTCCTTGTGATTTATATTTCGAATTCATTCTCAAAAATCATAGCGTTTTATGCTTTTTTTTTTTTATGTATTATGGAAACTGCATATGTACATAATGGATGATACTTTTGCCATCCTGCGATATTTATTATCTATTGGTGCTTGTTATATTCAAATTCATCTTCAAGCTAGCATGGGTAGCATGCAAGTCATAGTGTATTGATACAGGTGTAAGGGGTCATTTTATCTTTCATTTTTTAATGTTTAGGATAATTGAACTGTAGAACCAGTGAACGGGTCTGACTGGCGAACTAATAATCTGGTTGGTAGGTAATCCAAATATCATGTTAAACCGGTTATGTTTAGGAATTGATAACGCCAAGTTATTAAGTGTTTTCAGTTAATTTTTAGTTTTTTTTAAAACCTATACTACATACCTATTTCGTACTAGTGTTGACTTTTATGATGTGTTTGGTTATATCCTAGTGTTGTCTATTGTGGTGTTTGGTTTAGAAAAAAAAAAGTAAGAGAAAAAAAAAATATAGTAGAAATATAAAGAAAGATAAAAATTTCATTTCTCTTGTTTGGATATATAAGAAGTATATAAAATGACACAAATCACCCAAATGAAAAATAAAATATAACAAATAAGAATGTTTTTGTAATTTATATAAAGAAAAACTTGTTTTCTTCATAAATTTAATGGAACACAACATCTGATGACATTTATGTATGACTTTTATTTTTAGAGATTTCATATTATTAGTAATGAGATTAAAATAGTGTATTTAAGTGAATAATTTTTATTTTACAAATTAATTTTGCAAGATTGAGTTAGATCTAAATTTATATTTGAAGATGACATTTGAGTCTATCTAATCATCTAGTGGTGGATTTAGAATTTTTTTTTTAGTGAGGACAAAAAATAGATTATAATATCATTAAAAAAATTATAAAATTTTCCTAAATACATAATTCATGAAAAATAAAATTCAAAATACCCAAGCTTTTATGGAGGGTTACATTATATATGTTTTTGTTCTCTCTATAATTTTTGAGATTCAATTCTAGTCCTTTTAAAAATTTTGGTCCATTTTTTAGTTTCTCTAATTCTAATTCTAAAATATAATGCATCACTTTTAGACTTCTAGTCCGAAAGTGTTATCTAATAGTGTTTAGATAATGCTTGTCAAATTTTATTTAAACTACTTTAATGACTAAAAGTGATACATTTTAAAATTAAAAAAAATGAAAATAAGATAAAAGAATTAGAAAGAGTAAAATTAAACTTCTTCTCTTTTTATAATTTTGAAACGATAAAGTGCTAAAGTCAACATTAATTTATTTTTCTTTTATTTCTTATAATTCGTTACATTCATTTTTTTAAAAATGGTCTTTACGAGAATAACACCTATTTTTTTATGGAATAAAAGAAAATTATTAAACATTTTTAAATAAAAAAATATTGTGAGAGCAGTTGCTCCTAAAACCTTAATGTGCATCCGGGAATGAGATGATTGACATAAGTCAAATTTTAGTTTTATAGGATTGAATTAAGTCATAAAAAAAAAAAAACACGTGTTCTGTTCACTTTCAATTGTTTTCTGCTCACCTTCCACGGAACCTAATAAATTTCGGCTGTAAATGTAATTGCGTCACGCAATTGGAAGCAATGGTAACATAGGTGCGGGAAGCATCTCAACTTGTGAAACACCTCAAAATACTAAAAGTTATTAAAAAAATATTTATTAAATAATTAAACAAACTTTTTAATTAATAAAAAAAACTAATTAAAATATTTTATCAAACACACTTCTCTTATAATTATTAAAAAATTAATAAATATAATTTTCATTAAAAATATAGTAAAGCATGATAAAATATAATAATAATTATATTACATTTTATGAAAATGTTTATTTCTTAATTAATATTTTAAAAATACTTATTCGATTATTTTAATCAGAAACTTAAATTTGAATGAAAAATTGAATTAAAAACCAGTAACTTTTTTAGAGACTAATTAATAACTTTTTTAAGTATTTTAGTAGGATATATAACTTAAATACACGTTCTATGTATTATTAATTTATTTTATTTCATAATTAGTATTGATATTTTATTCATACAATTATTACTGTCTTTATCAGTCAAATGAAGTCAATTTTTTAAATTTACTTTTAAAGTATCTTTGCCATATACAAATCAATCATTCCACGCCATTCTAACAAGCAACAGATAAATCAATTTCTGTCTTTTTAGACTGATCTAGAGTGTCTGCTTCCATTTGACCCAACTTTTCTGAAGGGTTTCTTACGTTACGGGTCAACAAACACCTTTGGTTAAGTGCAATTTTCCACTAAGAGTAAGGTTTTTCAACGTGTTAAAGTTCTTCCAAGGCAAAATTACAGAAGACACTAAACCAAACGTGTCAAGCATTACTACTGAGTGCCTGAATAATTTGATATTAGATTTTTCCGGTTTAATTAGTGATTTTAACTTTAAATCTTAGATATATAATTGTTGTTTTTAGTGATCTCATTCAATCTTTAAAAAAATTCAACATATTTTAGTAAGCACATTTAAAAAGTAAATCCTACATTTTTCATTGCCATTGGTCGCAAGTCGCAATCATTGTTATCTTGTTGTGTCTGGTACAGTGACTTCCAGCATTTTGATTTTCGTGTGTGGCGCGGCTGTGGCTATGCGTTTCTTTCCTTTCCTTTCCATTTGTGTGATTCGCTGCAATTTCGCTTCTATCACTCACTCACCGTTACATTTCATTTTCCGCTGAACACCAAACATGTGATCCTCACACTTACACCAGACAGAACAGAAAAGTCATTTGTTGTTTCATGTTTACTTTAAACTCTCTCTCTCCAAAAAACAACAACAACAAGAACAGAGTGAACAATAGTAACCGTTGATGGCCTCGGTGACGGGTTTTCTAGTCTCACCCGCGGGAGCTGTAAGGCACCACTGGTTTGGAGTTCGGGCGGTGTTGTCATCTGAATCTGGAACAGTGGCAGCTGTGAACGGATCTTCTTCGCAGAATGGTTCCTTGGCACTTAAGGAGGAAAAAAAGGTGCCTTTGTTGCGAGGTGAAGAAGAAGAAGAAGGTTTGGCAGCACTTTGGGATGATGGGTATGGGAGAAGGAGTGTGGAGGATTACTTTGCTGCAGCTAAGGAGATGTGCAAATCCGATGGAGGCCCACCTCGGTGGTTTTGCCCCCTTGAATGTGGTCCTCCTTTCAAGGATTCTCCTACTCTTCTCTTTTTACCTGGTAAATAAAAAAACTTACACTTCTGCACTGCACTCCATGCATTTAATCTCTTGCAGATTTTAATTGTCAGACTCTGTGTGTGTATGAGGCTTTTGAGGGATGATGGAGTTTTTTCTTTTTTCTTGTGGAGACATGTTAGCAACATTCTTTCTAACACACTCTTTGTTATCCGCTGAAATTCATTATTTAATGAACCTCAGTTTTGATTCTGTAGTTTTATAAAAAAAACAAAATTAACCATTAAGAGAGGATATGTTATAACTTATAAGGAGTGTTTTGCTAGTGCTCTTTTCTTCTTTTTTTCTTTTCTTCATGCTTTTCTAGGAGACTGAATGATTTTCTCTTGATGTTGGTTCCATTTCTATTCAACTTTACGGCTGTAGTTGATTGTTTTTAATGTTTGATTAATCTACAATTTCGTTGAAAGGGGCAAGTTGCAACTTGTGTTACTTGGTTCCCTCAGAATGCAGGTCTATGTAAATTTGACCTCAAAAGTGTAAATTCATCCTAAAAGACTAAAACACTGATTTGTAAAGATGAACACTTTTAGTTTTAGGTGACAGAGTGGCAGAAATTGCTACTTTCAAGCACCAACTTGAAATTGTGTATTAACTCAATGTTATTATATTGAATGCTAAAATTAAATACGCAGTGTTAAAATTTCTTTAGTCTTACTCGTGCAGGGATGGATGGCACAGGATTGGGTCTCACTTTGCACCATAAAGCCCTTGGGAAGTATGTTGTATTTGTTTAGCTACTGGAATTTTTTTCATAAAATGGCATTTGTTTAGCACATGTAAGTCTGCAGGATTAGAATGGGCATTTTTAAATTGAATGTCTGAGGTATTACTCAGTTTTAAAATGGTCTGATTGTTTTTGTCATAGACAGTTCTAGTTGAAGGTTAATGGAAATATTTAAGCTTCTTGATGAGATATGATTATTGTATTGTTTAGAAAAATTATTTTGTGTAGGTTCATGCAATTTTATTTTGCTTTCTCTTTTGATCTTTACTTTTTACAATACAGGGCTTTTGAAGTTCGTTGCTTGCATATTCCGGTTCATGACCGAACACCATTTGAAGGTCTTTGCTCTTTAACGTATGCTTTTGTCAACTTTCGAAAGTTGTTTTGTGTTGCTGTTGATGCATTTAAATGACAATAACTTATAAATGTTCCCTACCGTCAGTTAAGTGATGACATGATACCTTGTAAAAATAAATCTTCCCAATACATATCAATGGTTGAGATGGTGTCACATCATCACTTAACTTACCATAGGGATTCAAAACAAAAGCTTTAATATACCAGAGATCCAATGCAACAATTTTTTTATTAGGCACCCAAAACAAAAATCGGTCGCTTATTAGGTACCTCAAACATAATTAAGCCTTTACAATATGTTTTTGTTATGTCAGGAATCAACAAGTTTCTGTTGAAAATTATTTTTGAATTTGGATTTCAATTTTCTTGTTAGATTATTGTATAATAATTGGAAGATAAGATAGGCTTCTATTCTAACATGTCACTAGTTCTTCTAACTGTTGTTGTATAATAGTTGGCAGATCATTTGGTGTGTGTTTAGATTAGCTAATTTTGTGTCTATAATCAAACCTCCTGAGAGGTTTCTGAATAAAAAGAATGGTTTTTCCCCCTAAAAATGCTCTTGATTGCAAAATTTTATAAATGAATAAATTCAAACATGCAAGCCATGACTGTCTGGTGCCATTATCTATACTTAAACTGAGAGTTTTCCTTTTTTTTATTTTCAAATTTTTGAAGGGCTGGTGAAACTTGTTGGAGAAGCTGTTAAGCTTGAATGTGCTTTGTCTCCAAATAAACCAATCTATCTGGTAGGCGATTCTTTGGGTGGAAGTCTAGCACTTGCTGTTGCTGCTCACAATCCAACAGTTGACCTAGTACTGATATTAGCCAATCCAGGCAAGTCTATCAATGCTGTATTCCTTTTTGTCATATTTGTTAATGTATTTTGCTGGTGATGTCTTGTCAGTTTGCTACTGTAATCTGACAATATGCCTTTCAATCATAGCTACATCCTTCGGCCAATCTCAGTTGCAACCTTTGTTTCCTTTCATGGAGGCTTTGCCTGATGAAATGCATGTTGCTGTTCCCTTTCTTCTTAGTTTTATCATGGGTAATTAATCTGTTTACTTAAGATTCTAGTTGTTACATTTACATTTTCATGAAGATATAATTCATTTGCAAATACTATAGATATCTTTAATCCAATTCTAAGAACATCTATATCTTGTGGATTATGCCTAAGAAATAAAAACTTCTATTATAAAAGGAATTTCTTAGTACATTTAAAAAAGGAATTTCAAGATATCAGAGTACATGTGATGATACATATATATACACTAGTGTAGCACATTACTAGGCGGATAACAACCAAATGGAAAACAAAAAGGCCTAATCTCTATGTTCTGGTACAACTGAATGATGCTCAACAAGATATCTTGATATCAGTATCATAACAAACTTGCACATATACTGTTATTAATTCATATACATTGTTATATTTAACAACATCAGGTGATCCAGTGAAGATGGCATCAGTCAGTATTGAAAATAAGCTTCCTCCTGCCAAAAAAATTGAACAATTGTCATACAACCTTACTGCATTGCTGCCGTGTCTTCCTGTAAGAATCTTTTGATATTCTGTCCTTTGGTCTCTCTGTCTCTCTGTTCTTTTACTTGATGTTAAGGACTATTGGCTATATTGTATCTAATTTTAGTTAATTGACAAGAATAACAAGCTTTTGGCATGGATTTAGCTCCTAAATTATGGTAACACACTAACACGTACACAATTATGAAGCTTTCTTTTTCACCTTGTTGGTAAACCTTATGTTTGTTAAAGTATCCCTCTTATTTTCTAGATTGTAGTAGTTTCTGTCTTGTCTTTTTCCTCTTTCCCTTTTCCTTGTTCTATTTTCTAGACAAATTCTTAAAGTCCATATAATATGGGATTATATTGAGCTGTCAATCTGTATTTTACTGTGTTATCTATTATCAGGAGCTGGCTGATATTATACCAAGGGATACTCTTCTTTGGAAGCTGAAACTTCTCAAATCAGCTGCTGCATATGCTAATTCGCGTATTCATGCTGTTGAAGCTGAAGTTCTTGTGCTTGCTAGGTTTTACTCTCTCGAGACTTGACGCCTCTCATGATAATATTGTGTGTACAGTTTTTCTAATTGCCTCACTAATCTAAATTTGTACGTGTAAAGAATATTATGACTTTGTTTGATCCATGTAGCCAACCCCACTTAATAGGAAGAGGCCAGGCGGCTGTTGTAATATAACACAAGAATTCTGACACAATATCCTATATATAGAATGATATACCAAGCAGTAATAGATCGTATTTATATTTAGTCTTGATCATCCATTAATGGTTGTAGGGTCTAAATTTATAGTTCTCGCATTCTAAAATAAAAATTGTTTTCACTTGATACACCCTCTATATATAGGGAGTGTCTGATGGTCTTTTTATGAGAAATGGGAGCTACAAATAAAGACCATCCATGTATGGTTGTGTCACCCAGATTTATAGTTCTCATATTTTTTAAAATGAGAACTGTTGTCACTTGATGCACTCCCTATATATATATTAGACATGTTTAATAATAAATTAGAGCTTTTATTTAAACTTAAATTTACTGGTTTTTGACTTAGGCTCTTACATTAATTGTTTCAATAATGTTCCGTGTATGACTTTAGCTTTTTTTCACTCCAATTTTGAGACTCTCATGTTCATATTAATTAAAATGTATAAGTTACTTTCTAGTTAATATTTTCAATTGGATGTTGAGAATTGAGATTGACGGTTTCCATTCTAGTGGCAAGGATAACATGCTTCCCAGCACAAACGAAGCTCAAAGACTCGTGGGATTATTGCAAAACTGCAAAGTTCGTGTCTTTAAGGACAGTGGACACACACTTCTCCTGGTATTTGAGATGAACATATATACTTGCAACTATCATAGAAAAAGTTGTAGGATATTTTCAAGCCAATATGTATGTAACTTATAATTTTGAATATCGATTTTAGATTGAATGATCAAAATTAGTCCCTTCCACCTTTTATAATAAGATAAGGCTCTCACTTGATAAACCCTGTATAAGGGGTGTGCCAAGTGAAACTACTTGCTACTATCATCAATAAAGTCCTGGGATATTTTCTAGTGAACTTGTAACTTCTAAATTTGACCATCCAATGTGGGGGCACATGTAACTTTTGAGGACCAAATTGAGGGTTTAATATACACTTTAATTGCTTTTGTAAAGGTTTTTTTTACATTGGTTTTGAAAAATAAAGTTTATCTTATACTGTGATTTTTTTCAATATTTTATGAAATTATCTATATTTATTACTTTCAGTTAAAAAAAAAATCTTATAATGACAGATACTGTAAAGAACATTTTAAATTCTGGTACTCATCCATGGTCTAATAGATCAACAAAAGGATGTGTTTTTTTTTCTTTTTCTTTTATTTTATTTTAAGCTACCACGGTTCTTTGCATTATGGTATGAACTCACTAACCATGTTATGTTGCCGTTTTAAGTTTAACTACATTAGTTGCAGATTTACTGCCTATATATATAGCTTCTGTGATAACAACTCAGCTCTACCTTAGTTGATTAATTGTATTTTACATGGTAGTGCAGGAAGATGGCATTGGTCTGCTGACAATCATCAAGGGAACTTGCATGTACCGTCGTTCAAGGAGGCATGATTTGGTCAGGGATTTCATACCTCCCAGTATGACAGAATTCAGATATGCAATGGATCAAGTAGTTGGGTAATTTGATTTGGCAATACTATTCTCATTGTGTATGGTTCTTGTTAGAAACCTGTTAATTAATGTCATTGTTGCATTGATGGGTGGGGGGAGGGGTGCGACTCATACTCTTAGCATTTTCATGTAAACAAGAACAGATCCTTGTTGAACCAATTGTCATACCTTTTCTCATTTATAAACTTCAAAGTTGACATTAGTGGGGTTTGAAGTTGGAGTCTGATTCTTGAAAGAGGACTCAAGCATTACACCATTGTGCCAGTTAATGTGCCTTTTGTTATCTATTATAATAAATTTGAATACTCACTCTTGAATAAAAAGACTTTGAGGATCTACTCTCTTTGTAAGGAGCATGGCCCTTCCTGCATCAAGAATACTATCACTTTAAATTTAGTCAAGTTGAATTTTGACACACCATATTGAATTGATTGACATATAGATTATATGTCTAACTTCAAATAATTTATTTCCATGATTTATTTCTCAATTTCAAACAAATAATCTCTTTAATTTATTCCTTCCAAGTTCTAACAATATAGAATCCTTATTATTGAAAGTGGCCATTTTAGTTTTTTGGTTATATTTATCTTTATAGTAATGGTTTAGTGCAATGTACCTAAATGAAGAAAGTGGTGTACAGATGTTTATCTGTATCCATATAAGTAAATCTGAAACCTTGGACTTAAATCCTTATTCTGTTTGGCTCACGCATGCAATTTATGTCTGCCTTATCTACTTCAATAATCTTCTATAACAATTTAATTAGCACCTGCTCCAAAAGTTTAAAGCTGATATGCTACTGATGTATGGCAGATCATTTCGTTCTGCTACTGGATCTGTATTTTTCTCAACCTTGGAGGATGGAAAGATTGTAAAAGGTCTCTCTGGTGTTCCAGATGAAGGTCCTGTCTTATATGTTGGGTATCACATGTTGTTGGGGTTAGAGCTTATCTCACTTACAGATGGATTTTTAAGTGAGAAGGGTATTGCACTTCGTGGAATAGCCCATCCCGATCTGTTTAGGCCTGAAGTGGAGTCTTGGTCTTCTGAGTTTTCTATGTTTGATTGGGTGAAGATATTTGGTGGGGTGCCTGTTTCAGCAAGCAATATTTTCAAATTACTTTCAACAAAATCACATGTTCTCCTATATCCTGGTGGTGCGCGTGAGGCTCTCCATTATAAGGTAAATTAAATTTTATTGTTTCATCTAGGATTCTTATCCAACAAAAAAAAGAAAGATTCTGGTTTCTTGTGCAGTATTTATGATTTAGTTATTTTATGCTCTCACATTATTAAACCATAATTGATGGTGCATTATAAGAACAGAGGGAAAGGAAAGTAATAGCAGAGGGAAATTGATAAGGAAGTCAAGCTATAAAATAGCAATTAAGTTAATTTCATTTCATTTTTGAACCATGACATGCATATAACATATAATAGATTATGGGCCTCTACAAAACCTTTTTTAATATACTTGGTGATTTTTGCCACTATGTGAAAAAACAAGTTCAGACTATACACGTCAAGTTTGCACTACTTTTTTGTTTTTGTTGATTTATCATGCTTGTCAATCTTTGGGATCAGCACTGGCTATCATGTGATGATGGCTCTACCTTCTGCTTTAAAACTGACTGACCGTGCTCTGTAATTGCTAGGGGGAAGAATACAAGTTGATTTGGCCTGATCATCCAGAATTTGTGAGAATGGCAGCACGATTTGGTGCCACAATTGTGCCATTTGGAGCTGTAGGTGAAGATGATATAGCTGAAGTAGGTTTCTTATTCCTCTTCTCTAAGTCTCTTTTTTAACCATAATAATTTAGGGATTTGGCTCCTTTAAAGTCAATATGAGTAAAGTAATTGCAGTTATTGAAGAAAAAATCAATGATTAATACTCCAATATACTCATGATTTGTTATACATGTGCACATCATATTGATATATGATTTTCTTATTAACTCAGATTTATTACTTTATCCTTTAAAGTAAGTTGCACAATTTAGAGGAGTCACATCCATAATTTAGCATGTCCATTCTGCTTAGGTCAAGTGATGTATCATTTAATAGATGGATCATAGGTGTCAGCCATAAATGAGATGAAAATCCTTTCTCTAGGGATTTTTATCTCTGTGAGCATAGAATACAGTGTGCTTGGTTTTACAGCCGATAACATTCAATGTTAAAAGTGGAGAGTTATTGGCATAGTAAATGGGAGGTTTAGACCTTTTTCATCAAAAAGATATTTTTTATAAGCCATTTAGGAATGTTCATTTTATTGAATGTCTCAATTAATATTCAGAGAAGTATTAAGTTGAATAATGAAAATAGCTGGGGTGGGAGAGAGGAATGAGAAGAAAATAGCTGCTATTCTAGGAGCAATGGTTAAGGAAGTAAGTTTTTATTTTTATTTTTATTTTTGGGATGCGTATAAATGTGCTCCCACATGACTTCCAATAAAAACTTTCTTATTTTAATTCCTTAACAGGCACAGATTAGTAAGACCTTTTTTTTTTCTCTTGCAATGCTTGACCTTTGATTAATTGTCCTTGCCTTTTGATTGGACTTGAATTTTACAGTTAGTTCTTGACTACAATGACTTAATGAAGATCCCCATAGTCAACGATCAAATAAGAAATATGAACCGTGACTCAGTTAAGTTTAGGTAATTATTCTCCATCTCAGTAATGTTTATTACTTATTGTGTGACTTATTCATTAAAACAAAGAGTAAATAATTATTTTAGCCTTTAAAAGTGTATATGCTTTCACATTAGTCCCTGAAATTAAAAAAAATAATTCTAAAAGTGCAATCTATTAATCATATTAGTCCAAAATTTAAAAAGATGTGTGACTTAAGTTATAATATTAACATATTTAAGGACCAAAATGACATTAAGTGATTAAATTTAGGGATGTAGATGAAACAGTTACAAATTTCAAACTTATTTGTAATTTCTTTAGTCTCAAAGATTGTGACAGCACGTTACTCTTTTAGGGATCAAAGTGATGGTTTACTCTTAAAACAATGGAATGAATAAGATGTAGAACATATAGCTAATATATCCACAAACTGTGGAATTTTCATTGACAAGCCACTCGTGTGTTTTGTTGATAACCAGAGATGAAACAAGTGGCGAGGTGGCAAACCAAAATCTCTCTTTTCCGGTGCTTCTACCAAAGATACCAGGTCGCTTTTACTTTCTATTTGGGAAGCCCATAAGAACAAAAGGCATGGATAAGATGCTAAAAGACAGAGAAAGTGCCAACCAAATGTACCTGCAGATTAAGTCAGAAGTTGAACACAATTTAAATTACTTGATCAAGAAGAGGGAGGAGGATCCATACAGGAACTTCATCGATAGGAAAATGTATCAGATATTTTATCCTCCTGAAACTGATTCAACCCCATCATTTAATCCCTGAAAAATGTTTTGATATATATAATACTGATTTTTATGTAATCATAATTATTTTTAAACAGGTACATGTACATGTACATGGCCATTATTCTAATAAAATATGGTGCTTTCTATGTACCCTAAAAAAAATATGGTACTTTCTTCAATGTTCATAATTGATGCCAATGTCAACTGTCACATATAAACCCCTGCACTGTGTGTTTGTGTAACAAAGAGCGTGCTTCCTATAACAAAAACACAAGAGTTAAAATGGTTTCTAAAATCAACTTGGATGTAATATTTAGTTACTATTTCTTAATGGTCATTTTCATCCACGTTTTCTTTTCTGGCTACATTCCCATTGGAAGCATTAGATTTCACTGAAATTGATCCCTCAGACTCCACTGGTTCATTGTTCTTTCCCAAATATCTTTCTTAAGTGGAAAAACATTATGGAATGGTCTAAGTGCCCTTTATTTCGTGTCCCTTACCAAGGCAACCACAGAAATAATATGGGGCACATGCCCCCACTTTATTTTATTTTTTTAAAATAAAAGTTTAATTTCAGAATAAATAATAGACTAGTTTGTTTAAACTTTAAAAAGATTAATTTTAATTTTTTTAACAAACCTGATTCGCTTGAGGGCGAGCCCTGGTGCAGCGGTCCTTGGTGACTTATTGGTCATGCCTCTGGTCAATTCATACAAGCACTTATTATAATATGAGGTTGTTATCAAAATTTTATTATTGTTAATTCTGTTGTTATTTTTCATTATACTTTCACGATGAAGTAAGAGATATTAACTTGCTTTCTTAAAAATTCTTGGTCCCTCTTCTTTTTTTTATATCTTCTTGGTCCCTCTTCTCATCATGATACATGGCACCAATGTGATAGATGCGTGAACTGTTTCCAACTTAAGGAAGTGTCTCAAACATGTTCCCCAACAGGAAGCCCCATTGGTAATGTACTGATGATTTTTTTTTAATATATACTAGTAATTCTTATGGGCTTCCTGTAAGAAGAATTGCTGAAACAAGATATAATAAAAAGTAAATTTGTTTGTGGTTATTCTTTCCCATGTAACAATTTTTTTGTTTGTGGTTCAAGTTTGTATTATAATTTTCTGGTGCGCTTTTACTGGCAATCTTAACATATTATTGAGAATCCTACTCAATCTAAAAGTAAATTATACCCTCTTTTTTTTTATACAAAAAATATAATATTTCCTAAAAGATACCGTCATCAAGTGTTTTTAAAACATTAGTTTAAGAACTAATAATTTTTTTTTACAAATATACATTAGAAACATTATTTTAACAATTAATATTATTAGTATAAACTTTACATTATCAACTAATTTGAGGTAATTTTTGAAATAATTATTATAAAAATTAATAAACTAAAACTTTTACAATTTCATATTCAAATTAAATTATTTTTTGAATGATAAAAATATTAGAATTAAATTCTAAATTATAATAAACATTTATTTAAAATATTTCCTCATAAATCTTATGAGAACATGAGTTCAACTTTTATCTTTGATGTAAGAGTTTTATTGATGTGTAATCGATAAGTAACTTTAAGTAATTAGTCTTGAGTAATCTTCTAATCTTGAGTCCGTAAGATCCAAATCATCAAAATTATCTTCAAATGGGGGTAAAAAAATTCCTCAAAGATATATATTTTTTTTTAATTTCAAACTATTGCAGTATTGATGACTTAATTTTACTTTTAAACCAGGATAAACAGTTACCATGAATGAATGTTAGCTTAACCATAAATACAGCTTATGCTTTTGTTTCCCCAGGCAGAAAACCGGCACGCAAATACAACATCGCTGTTCTGTTCTGTAGCTAATAAATCCCACTTTACTGTTACTTTTATTATTCTGTCTCCTTCTTCACTTTTTTCTCCAATGGAAAACTCCAAAGATTTAGACGCTCTCTATTACTTTTAGACTTCATTTTCTGCCTCAGATCCTTTCTTTCACACTACCCTTGGCCTTGATAAAAAAAAAGGTCTGATTCATTCGGTGCTCCTTGCATTCTTTGCTTATTATCTGTAACCGTTCTTTTAGTTTTATCAATGCAATTTCTGAGCTGTTTTCTTATGAATTTGTCGTTAATGGGTTTGATCGTGGTGAATATTGCTCCGCTGGGTTCTTTGGTAGATGCTGAGTAAATATTAGACAAGTTCTGTTTCATTCTTTAACTGTTCAGGTACTTACTGTTAGGGGTTTCGAAAGTTTCTTTATGTCACTGTGATTTTACGTTTAGCATTTATTTGGAACTAGGTACATAAATTATTCCGGGAAAAGTTTATTGGAATTTACAGAAAACATCTGAACTTCCTGTACTGTCAATAAAACCGAATTTATATAGAAATGGATTCGATTAGTGGATGTTAAGAGCTTTATTTTTGTTGTTTAGTTAAGCTTATCAATAGTATCAGTTCATAAGTCCCGTTATAAACATTGCTCAGTTTTTGTTAGTTTGCGGAATTAATCCTCAGATTGCCTATCTAATAGTGTGTTGACACAAGGAGTGCTAGCAGTACACTATTTGATACTCTCTTTCAAATATATTCTCTGCATTAAAATTTATTGAAAACTGAAAACCATTAGTGAGCCTCGTGACTTTTTGTGATTTCCAATAAATTTCGACTAATGGTAGAAAGTGTGTTCAAGAGAGAATATTAGAGAGTCTGCTGCTAGCATTTCTGGTGTTGACATAAGCACACTAATCAAGTGAGTTTGGTGTTAATGAAGAATAAGAATATGATTGGTCTTTGGTGTAATGGCATATTATGTGATCAATTTTTACCCCCTTCTCACTCAGTATTGTTATCATGTTTATTTATTACAGCACTGGGATTGTAATGGTTGTGGAGTAAACTATTCATCCACAGAAATGTTTGCTAGAATAACTGAAGTTTTCTTCTTCTTCCCTCTCCTCCATCTTAAATTATAAAAAATTAAATTCCTTTTTTAACTTTTTATTTGTTTGCAGACATGTATAAGAACCGGTTGCAAGAATTGGCTCAAAGAAGTTGTTTTAATTTGCCAGCCTACTCATGCATTCGCGAAGGGCCAGATCATGCTCCTCGTTTTAAAGCAACTGTCAATTTTAATGGAGAGACCTTTGAAAGCCCTACATTCTGCTCTACTCTTAGACAGGCAGAACATGCAGCAGCTGAGGTGGCTCTTAACACTATTGCAAAAAGAGGTCCCTCTGGAGCTTTGGCAGCAAGAGTTCTGGTGAGCAAGTGGGAATTTTTCATCATCCCCCTTTCCTAGATTTCAGTTATGTTTCTTTCTGTCATCAAAATTGTAAACACCTGGTTGACTTGTCAAGTGCACAATGGCTTATCAATTGTCATTTGATGTGTAACGCTTCTGATCTTGAAATATTGGAACAAAATTATTGTATGCTCCCCCTTTTTGTGTCAATTATTGGAAAAACAATTCTTCCTATAAGAATATTCAATATTGTAATATTGATTTTTGTGTGGGCAAATGTTAACCAGTGCCCTTAAGAAACAAAAGTAGAAAATTTATGGTGGAAAAGGAAGCATTTATCGTATCAGAAATGCGAAAATCATTGAACACATACTTTTGAGGTAATTAGAAGCATTTAATAAGGTGTTCTAATGTTTTTAATCGGTGCCCTTGGGGCACTTCTTTGCTTGACCCTTTTGTATTGGCATCACTGCATCAAATATGTAAAGTTAGAGTTAACTTCTTCATGGTTTTATGTCTATTATTTATGTGTTCAGTTCCCAGTTTTTAAGAATCAATACCTGCCTGGTCCCCCTAACCTAACTTATCATTGTTGTCTAGATCATGCATCAACATTCGTTAGCTGAATTTCCAGGTTTAGCTTTCACCCTGTAACACTCTTCATGGGTTAAATATCAACTTGTGCCTCTATCTTTGAAGGGCAAACATGCTAACCAACCAACATCAAGGCCAAACATGCATTGCCATTTAGGTCTTCACTGCATTTCCCAATCCTGTTGTTGATGAAAAGTGCAATACAAATGTATTTTAATTTTGTAGTTCCCTTTTTGTTTATCTTATTTTAAGTATTATACTTTTTCCTCCCAGGGATGTAGAGGATGTTTGATTCATTGAATTTAACTTTTTACAACCAAGTAGGATAAATGAATACAAATGTATTCTAATTTTGTAGTTCCCTTTTTTTTATCTTATTTAAAGTATTATACTTTTTCCTCCCAAGGATGTAGAGGATGTTTGATTCATTGAATTCAACTTTTTATTACCTAGTAGGATAAATGAACAGAAAGACTTTCAGATTAAGAATAGAAGTATAGAACTATACCCCCAGTGTTAGGAATCTAAATAAAGAATGCTGAATTTTTTGCTCATTGCATTTAATTGTAGAGCTCTCCATTTTTTTTCCTTTTTCTTGTTCTCTTTTAGGTGGGGGAGGAGTTAGATGAATCATATTCATCACTTCTATTAAATTCCTTTCATTGCAATGCAGATTTTTTTTAATATACTCCTTTTTATTTGGATATTGACAGGATGAAACAGGAGTATACAAGAATTTGCTCCAGGAAACTGCTCATAGAGCTGGACTGAATCTTCCTGTTTATACAACCATTCGTTCTGGACCAGGTCATGGTCCTAACTTCTCATGTAGCGTTGAGATTGCAGGAATGCATTTTACTGGAGACCCATCTAGGACCAAGAAACAGGCTCAGAAAAATGCTGCAATGGCTGCTTGGTCTGCATTGAGAAAATGTGGGCATTTTGCTTCTGTAATCATATCTTTTTTATATGCACATTTTTTTGGTGTCTACCTCAATTTGTCTTCTTTTCAGCATACCTTTTTTTTTTTCTTTATAACATGCTTCTGCCTTTCCTGCCAGGACTTAACAACTTTATAATCTATTTGTTTTAAATTTATTTCTAGTGTCAGAGCACCATTTATCTTCTTCAACTTCATCTTCATTTTCTCGAGAGTCTAAAGCAAATGAAGAACAGGAGCAAGTAATCATCGCTGGGGTCCTTGCAAGTTTACACCCATCTGGTTCAAAGAACTTCTCCACAAGTGATAGTCAACTTGGATGGCAAAAGTCCACTACAACCTCTTTGGTGTCTACTCAGTCAACTGCAGACTTGTATCCTATGCAATGGCATTGTGGAATCTCTAGTTTCTCGCCAGAGGTGGCTCTATATCAGACTTGGCAGCAACAACAAATTATGCAGCAGCAAAATCGTCTATTGGAACTAACCATTCAACCAATTATTCCATCTACTCCAGAGATTTATCCGTTAATGCAATCCGTTTTCCAGCCAGACCACTGCCTTTATTTTCCAGCTCGAGAGTTAGCATCAGTTCCTCTAGGACCAAAATTATCAATTGCTACATCAAACCCTTCATTTTACTCTTCAAACCAAATTGTTCCCGAGTTAAACACGGGCAGGTCAACACTAACCATCAGAGAGATACAAGAAGAAAAAACAGAAGATCCCCCAGTTTGCACTTTTAGCAATGAAACTAGAGTCCTAACACCAGCTCCAGAGGATGAGATTCAGAAGCATGGTGGCTCTGGAGGCAGAAGTAGAAATGCTGAGCTGGTAGGAGAACACTGTGAGAAAACTGAATGTGATTCTCATTGGAGCACGCGATCTGTAATCAGACCAGTTAATACTGAGCTGCAAAACCCATCCAGTATTGACTCATCTGTTCTCAGAGCACACTCACAAGCAAGTTCCAACAGAAGTTTTAGACCACCAGCTGCTGCATCATCCTCCATTGTGAGAACCATGTGCCCTACTTCATCTGTGGGTTCAAGACCACAGCATGCTGCATCAAGGTTGAGAACCGGAACTCCACGAAGTCCAGGCATTCCTACCTCTGAAAGGTTTGGCATGATAAGAGCACCTACTCCTCTATTCATGGCACCAGCTGTGAGAATCCGATCAGTGGTCCCGGTCTGCTCAGCTCCTCCAAGGAGATCCATGGCAGAGGTGTCCCAAAGCAAGGAAAAAGAAGATTTGAAGCCTGAAGACAAAGAGGTGTCAAGAACTAGCTCTGAGCTAGGCCATCTTAGAATATGAGTGAGTAACTGAGTATACATATTAGAGATCAATAAGTCTAGTAGTTCTTTCCAAATAATATGGTCCTTTGCAGGTATTTACTGGGAAAATAGGCATCTCGTTGATAATTTTATGTGAAGCAATAAATTTGAAATACAGAAATAATATATATAAATATTCCACCAGAATTTATTGAATGTATTCAAATTAGGCCGGAGGACGATCCAGTAAGAAGACTGGGTTACAGAGTTAACCATCCGTTCCGGGATAAGCAATTGAACTAGAAAATATGTACAAAGAAATTAAAAAAAAAGAGAGAGAATATTATATGAATAATTATTGAGTAAGTAGTATATGCATTAATAGTACAAAACATTTTTATACAATCATCTAATTACAATATATTATGATAAATTTATTGATATTTCCAATAATTATTTTAAAAGATATACTAACACTAATTTCTCGTTAATTGATAGCATAATTTTTTTTACATGGACATTACATACAAAAAAATGTTATATAAAAGCATTGTATTAAAAATATTTTATATAAAAAAGTGTTGCATGAAATAAGCACTCTAATTGTGATTATAGTTTAATATCATGTTTTGATAGGATAATAATCAAATTAAAAAAAAAAAAAAAACAATAGCATGTGGAGAAAAGTTGTGATGTCGAACATTATTTGTAAGGATCAAATCTTGCTATTCTAACATCAAAAGGAGAAAAAAAAATCATGTTATTCTTACGTATTTCAGGCTCCTACCAACAGAGCTGATAACATGAGAGTCCTGCTAAATATATATACTTGTATAACTTTCATTAACTAAATTATTTACTCAATGATTTACTTATGATCTTTTTTTTAGCTAACTTATTATCAGTTACTTGTAATTGTAACAAAAGGAAAATTAACTACTTATATCTAATTTCATTTATTGTAACAATTGGAGATCAGTTATTAGCCAGATAAACATTAGTCACATGTGAGGTGTATCTACCTATCATTATCCAAACTTCCTTGAAACTATATGTAGAGTAGTTACATGTGTCGGAGTTTTGCACTTAAGTCACTTCCTTAATACTCTTTATATTGAAATTTTCAAGTTCCAACAACATTAAACTGAAAAAACAATGTTAACACTAAGAATTAACCATATAAACATAGGAAATAGAAGAAAAATAAGAGAGAGCTGAAGGAAGAGAAATTCACGCCAAACTCCAAGTTCTTATTTCAATGCACAACAATATAGTATTATTTTGGTAAGAAAGATTTTTTTTTTTTGGTAAGAAGTGTTAAAATAGGTGTATAAAATAAGTAATTAAAAGAAAGTAAAAAAAAACTAGTTTGACATATTTTTGTAAAAACTGTTTGGATCTATTAATGAGTTTCCTTTAATAAAACAATAATAATAATTAGCACATGGGATGGCTTATCCCGTAGCACCCAGCATAGCCCACACATACACTCATTTGGATGTGCTACCACTTACTACTTACTACGATAAACAGTGGATGTACAAATTTTCTAGTTTTGTTAAAGAAGACACGAAAAAGCAAAGCAGTGTCCTTCTCCTCCTAACGCAATAAATAAAGTGAAAAATTATAAAAGATTATGAATTACGGATTAATTGGGCATGCCTTAGGAGTTACGAAACAGCTAGGAAGTAAGTAAATACCCGTCAATTTAGGAAGACATAACATTAAACATATTAGAGACTGTAATAATAGCATGTAACTATGTATACATCTACGACTACCACTACAAAAGCTGTGTTTGGGATTTGACTTGTGAGAATCAGAATGGGAAGAAGATCTCTTCCTTTTCTTCTTGTCTGAGACCATAAGTCCAAACACACTCTCTCTCTTTCTCTTTCTCATTTCAGACACCAATTTTCACTCTTCTTGTACGTCTTTGCACTTCGCAGCACACCATAATTTTATTTTTTTTTAAATTCTTTTAATTCCCCCCCAAATTGAGAGCACCCCATTCATAAATTTTCATTTCACTTTCCTCTCTCAACCAGATCACTGAATCTCGCTGTGCTCGAAAATCGTGAACATCATCAGGTTTGCTTCTGATTTCGATTTTAGTTTTAATTTCGAATTGAAATCGTTCTCTGTCGTATAGTGAAGCTTAGGTGCATTTATCTTATTATCGTTTTTTTTCCGATTGGATTAATTAACGTGTTAATGGTTGTTTAGGTAATTAGGAATCGGATACTATGTGGATGGATGGAGCTTAGATTTGAGGAATGGGGTGTGTGATTAGCAGGGAAGTGTCGAAGGGGGTAATCTCTGATGTGAAGGAGGAGAGGGATTTGAGTGGTGAGAGTAAGAGGAAGGTTGATGGAGTGTCAGGGAGCAAAGATGAGGTGGTAGAGGTTCAGAATGGTGAGAAGGAGAAGGAGAAAGGTGGTGAAGGGGTGCAGCGTGGCAAAAGGAGAAGATCGAAGGCGAATCCGAGGCTGAGCAATCCGCCAAAGCATTTGAGGTGGGAGCAGGTTGCAGCTGGGTGGCCACCGTGGCTCACTGCAGTGTGTGGGGAAGCACTCGGTGGCTGGATTCCGCGAAAGGCCGACACCTTTGAGAAAATTGATAAGGTGGGTGGATTTGTTTCTAATTTGGGTGTGTGCATTGCATTGTGTTTGAAATGGAAAAGCATTTCACAATCTTGGATCATTCCTTATCTGGATGTGCTGATATGGTTTGTTTGAAGTTCATTGCTGCAGATTTTATACAATATACCCAGTGTTGTCAAAAGTAAAACTCATGATTGACTATTGATCTGTTTGTAATTCGTTTGTAGTAGAATTAACTGGAATTGAATCAGTGCATTGTTTAGTAGGGTGAAATGAACTTGTGTAGTGTAGAATCTGGTGTTTGCTTCTAACTATATTTTATTCTCTTCTCTTGGTTCCTTGTTTTTCTGTCTAGATTGGGCAAGGAACTTATAGTAATGTGTACAAAGCTAAAGACATGATGACAGGTAAAATTGTTGCCCTAAAGAAGGTTCGATTTGATAATTGGGAACCTGAGAGTGTAAAATTCATGGCGAGAGAGATTCTTATTTTGCGAAGGTTGGATCATCCCAATGTTGTAAAGTTGCAAGGTTTAGTTACGTCAAGGATGTCCTGTAGTTTGTATTTGGTGTTCGATTATATGGAGCATGATTTGGCTGGACTTGCTGCAAGCCCAGGAATCAGGTTCACAGAGCCTCAGGTTAGATCAGGTTTGCCTTAAAATTACTTGTATCATTTGGTAATTGGTACATTTTCTTTTCGAGTAGGATTTGATGTCTCCAAATACTGTCTTCATTGCAGGTAAAATGTTACATGCATCAGCTGCTATCAGGACTTGAGCACTGTCATAACCGTCGTGTACTTCACCGTGATATTAAAGGATCAAATCTTCTTATTGACAATGAAGGAACACTTAAGATTGCTGACTTTGGACTGGCTTCTATTTTCGATCCAAACAATAAGCATCCCATGACTAGTCGTGTAGTAACCCTTTGGTATCGACCTCCTGAGTTGCTTCTTGGTGCCACAGATTATGGTGTGGGTGTAGACCTCTGGAGTGCCGGATGTATTTTAGGAGAGTTATTGGCTGGGAAGCCAATCATGCCTGGTCGTACAGAGGTAACAATTCACATATCTCATCTTGTTGGCTTGTATGATTTTTCTTCATTTTCCTGATTTTCAGTGTCACAAGTATCTTAGGTAATTCTGTGAATCTGTGTCTTATAGTACGTATGCCTTTGTGAAGATAGAGAGGTGCTAGTTATTAGAAGGATATTAATAGTAATTTTGCTTCAGTTATCTCTATGAAAATGAAATGTGGATCAATAACTACCAAATTGCATTGTCTACAATGTATAAATACTCTGTTTATAGAAAATGTTCCTTTTTAATTGGTATACTACCACTGGATCTTACGTTTAGTTCTAATATCTCTTGCATAGTTTGTCGAAATTTCAAATTTGCATGGCATAGTTTGATTCAATGATATATCCAATTGCATTTATTTGATGGTTATAAGAAATCACAAATAGATTTTTTCTAAGTCTTTACTTGCATAGGTGGAACAATTGCACAAGATATACAAACTATGTGGTTCACCTTCCGATGAGTATTGGAAGAAGTCAAATTTGCCTAATGCTACCTTGTTTAAACCACTAGAGCCATACAAGAGACGCATAAGAGAGACATTTAAAGATTTTCCACCTTCTGCTCTACCTCTCATCGATACACTTCTTGCAATTGATCCTGTAGAACGGAAAACTGCCTCAGATGCTTTAAGAAGTGAGGTGGGCTTTTCAAAATTCCAGATCTTCTTGTCATTAAAATACTGGTGTGGTACTCTCAGATTTTGTACTGCCTTGTTATTGGTTTTATTATTTCATAGTCAAACCACTTTGATTGTTCTATTGATGGTGCATTGTGCATATGGATTTTCCTTGATGTCTAAAACACACACTTGAAGCTCTGTTTTGTGACATGTATGAATAACCTGCGTATTGAGCTACATGAAGCCCTATAATTCTCTTGATGTGGAACCTGTTTTCATCAGGCTATATGATCCTTAACAAAAATTATAGCTAATGAATCTTTTGATCTTGACAATAAATCTTCTGAGTGCTTGTCTCTTCAGCTTCTTGTTTTGGATATCTTATCCTAACCATGTGCTTGAATGTAATAACCTGCTACTATAAGAAAATATTTCATTAAATCTGGAATATTTTCTAGAGTTGATATTCCTCTCTTAAGCTGTGTCTATCTTAACCATAAGAATCCTATCTTGGAGTAGATTCAACAATTTGCTTTATCGTGTTTTCTTTTGGAATTAAACTTAAATTAAATTCCTGCATGGAATGGATGACTTGTCTTAGATCTTCATGATAAAGTATGTAGATGGTCTAAAATGAATGTAATATAGGTATATATGCATAATAGCTAAGAATTGATAAAGTGAAATTACCTTAAATCTGATTTAGGTGTTATTGTTGAGTTTTGATAATCTTTTTAAAATCAAACTCATACATTTGCCTTGTTTGTCTGCTCCTACATCCTGCAGTTCTTTACCACAGAACCTTATGCTTGCGATCCTTCAAGTCTTCCAAAATATCCCCCAAGCAAGGAAATGGATGCTAAACAACGGGATGATGAAATGAGGAGGTATCTCTGCTCTAAAGTTTCCTTTCTGCGTACCAGAAGTATTTGCATATTTATATAAGGACTGTAATGAGTAAATGTAGGGTGTTGACCCTGATATTACCTACACAATTCTATTTGATATACTTAAGATTATTCAGTGAAATTTGTAACCTTGTATTATTTAACAAATATACTCTAACAACAAACAAACACACTCTGATATTTATAGAGATTATCAGAGTGAAAAAAAAAAATCCTTTTGTCTCTTTGGTTAATGTTTGCTAGTTATAATTTAGCCATCCTACTGTATTTGACTATGTCTAAGACACTTTGTGTATATGAATGGTCAGACTAAGAGCTGCAGGCAAAGCTCAGGCTGATGGTCCAAAGAAGCATCATACACGTGATCGTGCTGCAAAAGCTTTTCCTGCTCCTGAAGCCAATGCTGAGCTTCAATCCAATATTGATGTACGTTCAAAAAGAGTACTTATATCAATAATCACAAGTATACTAGAGACGCTTTGCTTTGTTTATAAAACCACCGAATAGATGTGCTTTGAGATTATTATATCTTTCAAGAATGCTTAATTAAATGAAATGATTGAGAGTTAGTAGAAAGAACAATCAGGATTTGGCAACAGAACTTTTTTCTGTCTCAGGCTGACACGAGTATCTGCCAAAGTGCCAATAATACCATTTTCAACAAGTAGATTATTAAGATTTAGTGCTCAATTTGTTTCAAGTACCGGTACACTTTGCTGAATTTGTCTATAGTAATTTGAATCGCAGTTAAGCTTATAGTTATCTTACTTCTGAATGAGCTTTAATGGTTGTATGCATGATAATTTTTGAAGCAGCTTGGGCTTATCTCTTTTCCATCCTGGAGTGCTTACTGCTTAGATATCTGCATGTTTAGGGGCAATATCTTTTGATTAGGTTCATTGGTAATGGTTTCAGTTCGGTATTCAACAAATGGTTTGTTTAGGATACACATGCCGAGGGATCAAAGATCTCTCCTGTGTTAATATCTTTATGTTTTCTGATTCTTTTGTTTTTGTTTTTTGTGCTTTGTTTAAGGATTTTATTTTATCCTCCATTTCTTTGTATTGCTAGTTGCGTTCTAATGAACTCTTATTTTACAATAGAAAGTATATGCATGAATATGCATCCAGTCAAAAGTAAAGATTAAATTTGTTACTATGATTTCTTGTGTAACAGAGAAGACGTCTAATCACTCATGCAAATGCCAAGAGCAAGAGCGAAAAGTTTCCTCCACCACATCAAGATGGACAAGTTGGTTTTCCTTTAGGATCTTCACATCACATTGATCCAGATACTGTTCCTACTGATGTCTCTTTTACTTCAACCTCCTATACTTATTCAAAGGAACCATTCCAAGCTTGGTCTGGTCCCATTGGAGTGCCAAAGCGGAAGAAACACACTGCAGGTGATGCATTGGACTTGTCAAAACCACAGAAAGATGCCCTCAAGGACATGGTTAGAGGAAAGAAAATTTTAGATATTAGTACATTCTTATAGAGTTAATTAAGAATCTGCCTTTGCTGCCTCATTTTCGGGTGCAGACCAACTGCTGCGCAATGCGCTTTTGAAAATGTCGTGCTGCTTGCCCACTTCCTGAGTAAAAGTATAATAGCTTCTCAGTTGACAGCAAGGGATAAAAATCATCCCCCCCCATCTTACACCTTCAATTTCTTTCTCAATTTTTTATTTCTTGGTTTTTATTAAATGAAAATTTTCTTTTCTGTTCAATCTGTTAGTATGATGAGAGAATTACTACTTTGTACATCGTGATTTATTTTTTAAAGGAGTCCCGTGTTAATATCTGAATTGTGTTTAATTTTTTGAGAATTGTAATACATTTTTGAAACTTTGGTGTTCTCATTTCTAGATAGGTATGGATGGAAAGTCTCTTGGGGGATGAAGCCAGCAACGTATCTTGTAGGTTGTGTTTGAAACCCACGAAACTCCGCCGAACGAAAGTGAGCGGAGGGAAAAGAGTACAAGATCCAATCCTTGCTCCGTTTGGTTTTAAATAGAGAAGGAAATAAACATAGAAGGGCTAGTGGGGCCCAGCTGTCTTTTATGCTTTGATTTAGGAAAGAAAATGAAGAAAAAGAAATGGAAAGGAAGAGAAAATAGATAGATTTTTACGTTATTTGGTTCAGAGAAAAATAGAAGAAAGAAAAGTAAATGATATACTTAAGTAAATTACATTAATGGCCTTGAAATTTTATAAAGTTACATAAATTTCTTCTAATTCTTTAACTTTTGTAGTAACTTCTCTTATAGGAAAGGTCGGTAATGTCTATATCTATCTATATAAAATAATAGACTATCGAAAATAAACTTTTGTCCTCATTCTTTTATTCAACACGTGTCCTTTCATATTGGCAAAATGAGAATTTTAAAAAAATTATACCAGCTTTTCACGAACCCTTCTCAGTTCTGAATCTTCGTTGCATCGCTGCTCTGAATCTTCGTCGCACATGACCATGGAGGCTGCTTCTGTGTCGAGAACGAAGGGGGATGTTTGGGGTGCAATGTTGAAATCTATGGAAGGGGGAGTTGTTGTGCGGTGTTTGAGGTGGTGGGCCTGGGTTAGGGAAGCTGAAGCGGCAAGTTTGAGGGAGTGGAATGGATTTGAGGAATGGGGTTTGGTTTTGTAAAGGGGAGAGACGGAGAAAGATGAAAGTTCCTAAACTTTTGCTTTGTTTATCTGGTTCTCCTGTTATATAATATTATTATTTTGTTGTTCACTTTTGTCATTTGCTAAGAATTGGTTTCGAGTGCTAGCATTTAACTTAATTTTTTTTTATTTTATGTCAAGATAATTTTTTTCCTATATCTTAATTATAAAGAGAAAATGACCCTAAAAAATTGTATGTATCTTTATTCTCGGATTCTACTTAGCATTACTGACTCTTTAATTAGGGACAGATCCACATCAGGTGTTCAAGGAAAATTACGTGGTTATAGTAATTACAGTCTACTATATTTGGCTATCTAGGAACAAGCTGATTCTGTAATAGAGGTTATTAGCAAGATTAAGTTTCTTATGTATAGACAAGTGTACCTGTTGCATTTATTTTAACATCTTGATATAGGTCTTCTTGTATTAAGGACACTTTTGATTTTCTTTAACTGCGGGGTATGCCCCGTTTATTATTGTATCATTTTGGGTTTAATATAATTTACATTTTTTCCCAACATAATTTTTTGCCATAATTTTTCCACCTTCAAAGTATCTCTTTCAAAATTAAATAACCTTATTTCTTGTAGACCAAATATTCCATAGAATGAAGCACCATCATATTTTTCACCACATGTTTGGAAATTTTCCATGCAGGCCATGTGTTATTTGACGAAAGTGATCCTTGGCCCATGCAGGAAATATCCTGCAAATGTCCAATAATTTAAATCATTTTCACCATATAACATGTGACACCTCGCAAGAAAATATAACATGGTATGCATCTTCTTCATCATTGTTACAAAAAGTGCATGTAATCCCACCATTTTTCAATTGGACATGTCTTTTATTAATCTTTGTAGGTAATCTATCTTACAAGACTCTCCAAATCATAAATAAGACCTTTGGTGGAATTTTAATTTTCCATAGACTCTTAAACATCTCATCCTGATGTGTCCCAACTCTCAAATTGAGTAAGGCTAAATATGATGAATTAATCATGAACAAATTTGATGGTTCCGGTTTCCAACACCAACAATCTTCTCCAAGTCCTTGAATAACCACATTGGTCATTAAAGAATTGAACTCCTCAACCAAAGTTTTTTCCCACTTAAACCAATCTCTCTTCCATTTAAATTTCACTCCCACCTACCTCCTATCCATCTATCCATTTTTTTCACATCTCCTTTTGTTCCGAGTTAACAAACAGACTTGCAAATTTATATTGGAATCTCTCACCCCCTAACCACCTATCCTTTCAAAATCTAGTTTTAGCTCCATTTCCAAATTTCCACTCCACCAATTCCTCAAACCACACACTACCTTCCCCTCCACACACCAATTTTAAATCTCTCCACCAAATAAATTCATGGGAACTCACTCCACCCTCACCTAAGGCTTCCAAACCCAAATATTTTGAGTTTAAAACTCTTTCCCACAAGGCCCCTCTATTGTGGAACAAGTTTCATCTCCATTTAGCAAGTAATCTAGTAATTCTTTTACATGATCATTAACTCTTAACTCGGGTTTAATGGGTTAATCCAACCATACATGTAGTATATAATATGGTCTTTAAACTTTGACTCGGCTGTACTTAATTAATTATTTACAAAACGGGTATCAACTCCTTGATCCAGCTCGATCAATTTAAAAACAGAACTGCTATACTAGTTTAAAACACTTGCTCTAATGTCTAGCATAAGCTCGTTATTCTTTATCAATTAATGTCTCAGTAACCTAGCTATAAGCCTCCGTTCAGTCTTGAACTCTTAAATTATGTGCAAAAAAACCTCCAACACTTTGGTTCAGCTTCATTCCATCAAGAACAAAAGGAATGACTTGGTTATAACATGGGGACTTAGTTTATGCTAAGAACTAAGAACTCCTCAGTTATGTAAAAAATAAAACAAATAAAAAGTTTTGAGCAGCTTAAGCTTTATAGTTCAACATTTTTAAATCAAAAACAAAATAATGCTTACCTCAGGTCTTAACATCTAATCCTTTATTCTAAAGTTAAACTACTAGATTTTACCAACTTGAACCTGTACATCTCAAATCATCCTTAGAATCCATAATTATGCAGAAAATATCAAGAATCAGATTTAACTCCATTCTATTTGAAAATAGAAACTTACTAGATATTTAAACATTGCTGTCAAATACAATAATTAAGTCTTATTTTATTTGAAGCATTTAACACCATCCATGACCTATGCTCCTCAACTTTACAATAAAGTTCATAGTAATGCAGAATAAGGATAACAAACTTAGGTTCAGCATCATCAACTATCACATAGGCTTTATTCAATTATTCTATAGTCTTTAATGCCTAGCAATATGCAAGGGAATAAAGCAACCTTATCATTATTGTAGTAATTTCTATACCAAAAGAAAAAAATAACTGTCTGTACCCAAAACACACAAGACTCTTAAGTTTTTATCACAACTTAGCACCTTTATTTAGGTAGAAAAATGAACTTCACATCCATGGACTGCAAATAGCAACTATCTCATGAATAATTGTAAGAAGCCCTAACACTTTACTCATATATCATACATAAATAACATACCATTTTGCAAAATAGTGTTTAATTAGTGCAAAGAAGTTATAATTCGTTTTAAATTCTGGGTTTTCTGCCATAGTTTATATATTAGTAAGCAAAGACTGTTTAGTTAGTACATCATGATGTTCCTTTATTAATTGCAGCAAAATTCTTGTCCATAAGAGAAAGGGACCCATCATAATATAATGTTAAGTTAGGAAACACATACTAGAATAGTTACCTGTTCATACCTACACGGTGCATATATAACTTCTTAAAATCTACCATACTTTCTAGGCTAGATAATGAGTCCCATTACATCATTGAAATAATCCCAAAAAAAGGAGATAATTGTATGTATATCTTCTTTTGTTAACCTGGATATCTCATACATTCTAGGTATTGAGATTTATGGGTAGACCTTTTTCAATAGATGTTGTTTCATGCAAAAAGGCTAGATATCAAACTTTTGACCCATACTCAAATAATATGATTATCTCCTGACTGTGGTACACTATGTTTGTGGCATAATCATTTATGAATAATAAAAAATGCCCTGCAGGACATTATATAATTATATAGTACACGATTGAAGTCTAATGATAAGATGGATCTCTCTAGATATAAATAGGTGATTTTTAACATTAGAAAACTTTGAAATTATCCTCTTAATATATATTAGCTTTATTTTTATATTTCTTAAAACACTAGATGACGATATGATTATCATTCAGTAAGGTTATTATATATTATATATTGTAATATTTGTACTCTGTTGAGGTATAAATGAATGAAATCAGAATTATATTTTATCTTTTTATTTGTAGCTTTATAATATTTTCTCAAGAGTAGTGATAGAATAGTTTACACCACTCTATCATCTATTTAGCTATATTGCTAGTTATAAAAGTCAATTAGAGTATCCTTAATCACATGCATAACCCCTCCTATTATTATGTCTTCCACCCAAACAAATTCAATCTCCATCCTTATACAAATGGTATTAATTTTGATTCTAGTGTGCAATGGAAATCATTATAACACACCACAAAACAGTGAGCTGAACACTTAATGGGAAATCACTTCATAAAAAAATAATTGTATCCTATAATTATTTTAGTTGTGTCTAACTGTAAGACACAAGATTTTTGTAGCAGTAAAGAAATTAAGAAAATAATTTAATTACATAAGATAGTAAGTTAAAAAAATTGTGATGTATATTTTGAGAACTCTCTCCTAACATCTTTCATATTTTTTTATAAACCAATACAATTTTATCAAGAATGAAAAAGTAACAACAGTAACATGAGAAATGCTCTCTAGTTTACCGCTAAAGGTATACAATCCAACGTAAAAAAAAAACCATCCCTTGACACTTCAAGAGATAAAATAGTCACCACCTAACCATACAGTTTTTTATTTTGGTCCTAAAGAAACACAATACAGTTTCTTCTTTTTTATCATAAAAATATGGTTTTTTAAAGGCACGTTAACCATGACACCTGTGTATATAACAATATATTGTTCCACCCATGTAAAAAAAGAATTTGTGCATCAAACCGCCAACCTCTGTGCATAGAACTATTTCTGCACACCTATCATGAATCATCTAACAAGAATAGTATGAAAGAGATAATGTAAATTGGCTTGACACACCATACACTTTTGGTCAAGCCTTGCTATAAAGCATGATCTTCCTGTCATGTTTAATAGTCCCTCATTGATCATAATAATGATCCAGGATGTCCAGAGGGAATCATGGGTTTAATTTAATTATCTTTGTACAACCTAACAAATCTCACCCTACAGATTGTTGTTGATCGATACCATACTTCAAAGTTGCATGAATACCTAATGGGTGGAGTTTTTTTTCTCTGATTTGCAACCTAAACAAAAGATTTGGCATAAATTGTTTACAAAATATGTTTTGTCACACCATTTGAAAAATATTCTCATATGATAAATAAATATTACTAATATATTTTTAGTGATAATTTAACTTAAATATGATTTTAGTTTTTTAAATTTGATTTTTTTCCCTCCTAAATCAAAGTTTAGGATATACATGATGAGAGAGAAGATAAAACACAGCATTGAAAATGGGGAAACACACATCTTGTCAAGATAAAATATAGCTGGTGAGGTAGGAATGGGGAAGGACCACTAAGCATAGATATTAGTTAAATACTAGTAAAGAGTGAAACCTAAATTTAAAAGCTTCTGGAGGCTATTGACACTGACAAGCAGCAGTGTACTCTTGCATACAGAATGGTTCAGTCAGTTTAGGGGATAGTGCAGTTATCATTTGTTTGGTGCATTAGGGTGGTGATGGAACATTACACTGCTCCTGCCTGCTACTAGTGTGTATTGTTCATATCAATACTTATCGTGAATAGAAACCTTTCACTGCATGCCAAGGAAGAGTAATCCCCAGTAAGCTGTTGTTATTACTTATTACTACTTTTCACAAAATAACTATATGCAGTTACAATTACACTTAATGTTAAAACTAAATTTGTGTTAATTAATGTAAGTGTTGGGTGAAATGTATTCAGATTCTGGAATTATCTATCTAGAATTAAATTTAAAATATTAATTAAACTGGATAGGTTTACGTGTTTGATCATAATTATTAATATGGTGTTTAAATATTTTGTTAAGAGTAGTGTTTAAATGTTTCAATAGTTTATAATTTTATTTTCATTTGTAGTACAAAAAAATCATACTATTTTTAATTTATAAAAAACGAATAATACAAGACAAAAAATATGATAAAACTTACTCTCTTTCAGTCCCTAACCCAAAATTAAATGTTAACTATTAATTGTTATTGTTTGTCTTGACGGTCACTTGTCACTCTTTCATTGGAGATTGATGTTTAATTAAGTGCACTGAATTAATGTCCAATAAAAATACGATACGTGATGTCACACTTTTATTGAAAATTGATGTTAATTAGGTGCATTGAATTATTGTCCAATAAAAAAATACGGTTAAAGATAAGCAATTAACCGTCAATGTCCAATTTCGTGGTTGGGAACGAACTAACTAACAAGATTGTAAAACAATTGAAGACTAAATTCATAAATTAAATTATAGAATGACCAAATGTGTAATTTTGAAACAAATAAAGGGACCAAATTTATAATTTTGTCTATATTTGAAATACATACAAACATTACATAAAAATAGAAATATACTCTAATAGAACATACAATAATTTATATAATCATTTTTTATACATCTCTATCTCACTCTATCATTTATTGCATTTTAAATTGTAATTTCTCTCTTAATTAAACACTTTGTTGTACAATTTAAATATATAAAAAAATTAGATAACAATCTTTATTGACTTAGATGCAATTTTGGTTTTCCTATTTGTCAAAATCCATAATTTTGGTTCTTTTATTTTAAAATAAAGATATTTAATCCTCATATTCTTTAAAATCTATAATTTTAGTTCTCCTAATTCAAAATAAAGATATTTAGTCCTCCAGTTTTATAAAATTTACCACTTTTGTCTTTCCATCAATTTCAAAAAGCATTGGTTCGTAAGAAATTAACCTTAATATGCCTCAAATTCAATGTTGTGACACAAAATTATTTGTTTAATCTACGAGACAATCGACGCTTTCAGTTTTAACAAAATGATTAAAATGTTGAATTTTACAAAAATAGAAGACAAATGTCTTTGTTTTAAAATAAAAAGACTAAAATTATAAATTTTAAAAATAAAAGGATTAAATGCATCTATTTTAAAATAAGAAATCAAAATTACAAAATTTAAAAAATAAAAAGGTTAAAATTATATTTAAGTCATGTTTATTCTCATAACACTAATATTAATGTACTTATTCATGTGGTTTAGTTAGAAATAAACTGCATTCCAATTTTACCTACATGATTTGAAGTAAATCATATATTAATTTATTTGCTGCCAAGTAAACGACAAAAATCATGCAAAATATATGAATAATTAAGATTATGTTTCACAAAAATAATTAAAAAGAAATAGTTAAAAATAGAAAAACTTGTTAATAGTTGAAACATTAATTGATAGTTGAAAACTAATTTATCAAATGATAATATTTGATAAAATTATTTGTTTAAGTAACATAAAAATATAAAATAACATACATAAACATATTTATATTTTATATAAAAACTAAATTTTATTTTATGGTTAAAAATGTATTTTGAGGTTTTATATTTTTAGTTTGTAATTAATTTTAAACTCATAATTATAATTTTTTATTTATAAATAAGTTATTTTAATTACAATTTTAGTTTCAGTTATTACATTTTTTTCATATTAGGCATTCTACTACTAATCTTATATCATATATCAAAATACTTTTAATTAAGTATAAAATAAAGTTAAAAAAAAACACACTTAAACTAGACATTCTACTTTTATTACCTCAATTCATGTAATAGTTACAACCAATTGTCTAATATAAATTTATTAAAAAATAAAATAAAACTAAAATTTATCTTTGTTAGTTTGGTGAAGTATAATATGAATGAGTCAAAAATCTTATAATATTTAAAAAAGATAATAAATCTTTTAAGAATAATAAATAAATAAAATATAAAAGGCCAGTAATTAAACCCTAACATTTTAAAAACATACTTCAAGTACAAGTTATTAAATTTTTTTTATCAAACAGTTAAATAAATTTTTTCAGCTAGTAAAAAAAAGCTAAAAGACAATTAAAATAGACTTTTACATTGTTTTAGTTTTTTAAACAATTTGTATTTACTTTTTTAATAGTTATATATAGCTTAAATCCCTCGACAATTAAAAATATGATTAATAAAAACTTTTTCATTATATTCACAATATTTTACATTTAATCATAAAAAACATGCTTATTAACCTTAAATTTTGTAATGTATTAAAAAATTATTATTATAAAAAAATAGATAAAAATTTTGCAATCTAAAAGTTTGAAATATTTATAATGTAAATTAGTTGGGTGAGGTATATGGTGAAGTGATAGTTGTTTCAAATTCATTATTTTTAATGTTTGGTATCTCTTTTTTAATCAACTGACATTCCCGGAAAATGATGTTTTTTTTTATAAAAAAAATAGCTAGGTTTTTTCACAACAAAAAATTCATGGAGGGAGATGAGAATTTAATTTTTTTACTGCAGTAAAGATACCACATTACTCTTGTTAGACTATTTAACGTGGTAAATAATTAAATATTATATATCTCTTTGATTACCAGACAAATTATATAAATATTTTTAAAAATATTTATGATTCATCAAATAAATTTCATTCATACCTTAATACCAAAGAATCATAATTCTCATCATCCATGATTTGTGTGAATAATTCTCGAACATTTTAAAAAAAATCCTACCAAATGCCACCTAACGTTATAATTAATAATTTATACAATATTTTAGTAAAATTATTTGCTCTTTATTTCATTATTTATATTTTTGCATGGTATTTATTTCTCTCTTGCAGTTATGTTTAGTAAGTTATTCCAGCTTATTTATAACTTTTTTTATCAACTAAAAAAACTTGTTTGGTAAATAATTTTTTTAGTAGTTTATAATATTCTTGAAATGATATTTGAAATAATAATTTTTAAAATGCAATTTTCTATATTCTAGTTTTAATATTTTATCTCCTTTTTATCTTTAAAATGTTTATTAATTTTCCTTTTTTAAAAAAAGTAAAACAAAATTTTGTTATTTTTTCAATCATTCACATTATACTTCACAAATTGACAATGATAAATCTTAGATTTATTTTATTTGTCTATTATTTTTGAATAATTTTATATTATACAATTTACTTTAACCATTACACCAATTAACATAATAAAAATATAATGTCTAATTAAGTGCATATTTTTTTACTTTATATTAAACTTGAATAAAATTATTTAAGATATAATACAAGATTAACAGTAGAATATATAATATAAAAAATGTAATAATTGAAACTAAAAAATATTTTTAAAATAATGTATCTATGAATAAAAAAATTATAAGAGCTTAAAATTAATTAAAAACTAAAATTATAACACTTTAAAATATATTTCCATCTAAAAAAATTTATACAAAAATATCATATAAATATATTCATTTATGTCATTTTAACTACTTGAACAGAGTAATAAAATTTTAAAATGTAATAAAATTTCATAAAATACTTATGATTTTTAATAAGTTAACTTAATAACTTTTAAATATGAATTGATTTTTCAGTTAATTTTACCAAACTGAGTAGAACGTTTTTGTAAGATTGTTATATTGCACTTGTATAACAAGGTAATGGGGTATTTTATGATTTTCTCTACTCAAATAAGTAAGTCTTTGGATTGAATTACTTGTAAAATTTGTTATTGTAAATATATAAAATCAGCCATTGTTATATTTGCTTACTGTTGAGATAAGTGTGCTAATTAAGCTATCATTTTGGATTGTTTAAAAGAGTTGTTTTTTAATAGTAAAATTACAAAAAAAAAATGGTATGAAGTTATTGATATATGATACTAGCTAATGTTGCATTTAAGTTAATCAATTACTTATAATTTTTTCCACAATATATTTTATTATTTTGGGGGGAATATTCCTGTATAATTAGCGTTATCATTTTCATTATTTGTGTTTCTATGATGATTAAAGGGTCTTACCACCCCTAAAACTTTGCAGGTCCACTTTAAAAAAAATAGTAATAATGGACTAACGGGCAATGAAGGACAAAATTGTCACTATTTGCCAATAAGAACTATGCATAAACAAGGAGTAGATTTAAATATTTTTTTTTTGTCTTTTTAATTTGGATTTTTTTATTTTTGTTTTTGTAAAAAAATATATACTTTAATCTTTACAAAATGTATTTATTTTAGATTTAATTACAAATTTAGTTTCTCTATCTATCCCAGCTTACAAATTTAATTTTTCTGTAATTTAATTTATCAATTGAATCTCATATTTTTTTTAGTCCATTTATTTTAATTCTTAACCTTAAAATTAGATGTTAATTATTAATTGTTTATATTAATCATCTGTTTTTATTAAACGTTAATTAGATACATGAAATTAATTATTACTGGTCATTTTTATTCTATCTCAAAATCGTAAAAACTTCTCCACCTACCACCTCTCCAATGCCAGAACCGCTTGCGCATGACAACCTTGTCGTCGCTGCTTTTGCTCCCACCAACATCAAACCACACCCACCCTTTTGCTACAGAGTCTATGGCGCTCGCAAAGCAGCTCAAGAAGAAGAGAAAGTGATAGACTCTTGAGGAGGCCATTAAAGCCAGACTTGAAGCTATCAGATCTCACATGGTTTAATTTTTCAGATCGAAGTGGTGTAGGTAACGAGTTGTATATCTGACTTTCACAGCCTTCCCCTTTGGTGTGAAAAGTTGCAGAGAATAGGGGCGGTGCTGATTGGAGAAGTGGCGCTGAAGCAAGAACTACAACAACGGGGAATGGGTGTCAAGTTCCAGTGGTGGAGGCAAGTTTAGTGGTGGTGTTTTTGGTGTGTGCAACGAAGGAGAGGAAGTTTTGGAGGCCAGTTTGATGTAGGCTTCAGAGCGAAGACAGGAGTTTGAGAGAAAAGGATACCTAATTAACATTTAATAAAAATACGACAAGTGACTGTGAACGTAATCAATTAATAGACAACGTTGAATTTGAGAGTTGAAGACTAAAATAATTGGATTGTAAAAAAAAAAAAATGAGAGACTCAAATGATAAATTAAATTACTGGGACCAAATTTGTGAGATAAGATAAATTGAAAGAATAAATTTATAATTAAGTCTTTATTTTATTTTTTGACATTGAAACATTTTGGATAATATTTTTTCACTGTTTAAAGTATTTTTTATCGTCCAAAATATTATCTAAAATGCTTTTAAGAATCAAAAATAAAATAAATACATTTTATATAAAGACAAACAAAAAAAATTACATAAAAAAACACTAAATTATACAAACAAAAAATATATTTAAACTACAAGATTGCAAGAAAAATTGTGTTAACCAAAAAGAAATAACAGATCACGACTTGAGGAAAGAATTTAGGTCCCAACACAATTACTTTCTTCCGTTGTTGTGACTAAGGTCCAAAACCTTAGTAGGCAACAATTATTGTCCAAAAAGAAATAACCTACAATTATTTTCTTCCGTGAGTAAGGTCCAAAACCTTCTTAAAAGTAAGAATAAAACATTAAATTAGTTCAATAAATAAATAAGTAGGCAACAAATACTAGAGAGCAACATTTGAGAGAGATGGCTTTGCATTTCAGCAACATTTGGGATCAATTTCTGTTAATGAAAATCGACACAAGTATACCCACATAAAATTGGCTCCTCTTCTATACTATTTTTTTTAAGACACTTCCAAACTGCAAGTAAGCACAATCCTACGTATATGCAAATATTAAATGCGAATTATTTTAACACCTTTGTGATAACCTGTCTTAGTTAGTTCTTTGTGATACCCTTGCATAATACATTCCTCATTTTAACACCCTTTTTTTTAATAGAAAGAAAAAAACTTAACTATTTATATTTTTGCAAAATTATGCATACACACCTTTATGTTGTGTGACATTTCGAAAGAAAAAAGGGCTAACAAATGTTAATATAATTGATAAAAATTAAATTCATATCCTACAAAAATATGAGTTTAAATTTCGTTATCAATGTATGAACAGGTTATAATTGATTGATATTACTTTTTTTTATTGATTTTTTGTGAAAAATTATAAACTTATCATAAATGATCATTTTTAATTCAATGATAATTTAATTTTTATAATGTTAGTACATGCATTATTTTTCTCTTTTTTAAAATATATTTTAGGTGGAGTTTTGCTTGTCAATTCATTATTTCATAACCTAATTATAACCTACATTGTTCTGTCTCTTGGTAGGTCAATCTATCAATTCACCTCAAAATTTGAGTTACTTGAATTTCTTAACCCACTTTTACTAGCAAGTTAATCCACACTCACTCCACTTAAGACTAGTTGAAAGCGGGTCATGGCAAGACATTTTGCTACGAAAACAAATAGAAGTATTATATATATATAAAAAAAATACAAAAGAAGTATTAATAAGAAAATGTTTCATCCAATCTCACGATAATTTTTGAAGAGGACTAACAGTACATTCCTTAATATACTCTTTGTAATACATACTTTATTATTCAAAATTATAAAATTAATATAAAAATTTATTAAATAAGTAACAAGACCTATTAAAATTTGTGGATTCTCATAAAATTCAGCATATACTCGAGAGTGTGGTAAACAAAATATTGGCTAAAGTGTTGATTACATTTCTCTTTTTTTTTTCATACGATGGTAAAAAAAAATAGAGATAGAAGGCTAGATTTAACTTAAGCATTAGAAGGTTAATCTCTTGATATTGCAGAAAAGTTAATACTAGTAACTAAATTTAAGCTTATCTGGAGTATAATTTTTTCTTTCTTGTTTATCATGGTCGTTAGGATATTAGTTAAGAAATTAAAATAAGAAAATATTTATTAATAAAAATGTCATGAATAACATAATTTTACACATATCAATAAAAATATTTTTTAATTTCTTAATAAATATTCTAAGCAAGATCACGCAAGAGTAAAATAACTAAAATCTAAACTTTAGACCTACCAACAAAATTATTATTTATTATTAGTTATTATAAAGCAAAAAGATCCCATATATTAACAAAAGTTTGCATATGTTAGCAAAAAATATCTATTGTATAGTTATTTAATTTAAAATATATTATTTTTTATTAAAATTTGTTTTAAACCTTACTCATTATTAAATCGATCCTGATGCCAAAAGATACTAGTGTTAACATTTGTAATTTTTTTTATAAAACAGATATAAGAGTAACATTTTTTTACCAAAATATTATTTCGTATTACGTGTTGCAATTAGTTAAATAAGCAGTCATAAATGTATAAATTTTGTGTTTTAGTTGGACAAAAGTTGTTTGTGCCTTCATGTGTGCTTGGTCACAAGAAATGAAACGGCACCGCATCATACTACTTATTTAGGCTGAGTTTGAGACCTGAGTTGAGGGCGAGATCACTGTTGTTGTAACATCATTTCAGCCCACTACACATCTCAACACACTGTTAATTTTCCTGTATCACCAAAAAGATATACTGCTGGATTTTTTTGAATGAGAGATATACTACTATATAGCACCCTTATTTATGTTTACACCAATTTAAGGTGTTAGAAACCCCTTATATTATAAACAAATAAAAAATGGGTATTGTATACTAGTAGAAATAGAGAACTGATGAGTTTTGAAAAAAAAATTAATGCTACTAATTAAATCCTCATTTGAGGTGATTTTTCATTTTTAGTTTTAAATTTTTTAAAAATTAAAATCAGTTTTAATTTTACTTTAGTTTTCATAAAGTTGCTGCAAGTTAAAAAATAAATAAAATAATTCAATAATTCTATATTATATTGTTCCACTATTTTATAATGCAATGTATAAAATATTTGACACATAAAAGTAATTAAATAATAATAATTAAACCTGCTAAAATATAATAAAAATAGTACAATTTTTTTAAAAATTATTGTTTTACAACAAAAATAATTATATTAAGAAAATAACATAATCATGATGACAACGATAATAATACATATATATAACACTAATGGTGGTGGTGACGACGGCATGCCGATGCTAACAATGGTCATGAATGGTGGTTGTGGTGGTGAAGATGACAATGGTGAAATGGTGGCTTGCGACAACAACAATGGTGGTGACCGTGATAATGCTAGTGGCTTGTGTTATGAAAATCAATTCGATTATTGATCCAGTCGAACCATTAAGTCAATGAGTCAGATGTCCAACCAATGAATCATTTATTGATCATATATATATAAGTAAACATGATCAATTCATATTTTTATACTCTAAATATTACATATCCATTTATTATTATAAATTATTTTGTGAGTATTATCATTAAATAACTAAGTAAACTCTTATTTTCATGATTAAATACAAAATTTATTGGATTACCATAAACAAGTTTGGTGAAAATGTATAACACACATACATATTAAATCATGTCATAATTTGTTATTATATATTGTCATCATGATAAAAAATAACATCATGGGAACATATTATATATTGTTCAATAATTAGCTATTACCAATTCAACACATTAGAGGAACGGTAAAAAAAACAACATTTCTCAGTCGTGTCAAACCAAATCAACTTATCAAGTTCCACCAAACTCAATCACTTGCATTTTTTTTTATCATACACCTTAACCAAATTACCTAAGACACTCAGTCCTGGTTGAACCGATATGACCAATCAATCTAGTTCGATTTTTATAACTACGATGACAACGGTGATGATAATTATAGTAGTAGTGACAATGATGATAAATAAGGAGAGACCTAAGTACTCAAGTACAGATGAGAATGTTTATATGTATCCCCAGACTTTTGAGAAAAATACAGATACATATCTATTATTGTATCGCTTTGTACCCATTTTTTTTTATTTGAACGTATTCCGTAGTTCATTTGGCCATAGGCTAATCACATGCCTAAGTAATATCTCAGTGTTAGTTAGTTAGTTGAAAGTTAGTTTAGTTGGTTGCAACTAATGATAGTTAGTTAGTTAATTGGAAGTTAGTTTAGTTGGTTGGAAGTTAGTTGCTATATATAACCATTTGTGCAGATATATGCAGATTCAGATGTACAACTTTGAGAATTAATTCTTTCAATACATAGAAATTCATTCATTGCTTCCCTTCTTCTTTCTAGCTTTTCTTGCAAGCTTACTTGGTTAGCTCTGCATTAAATAATGACAGACATAAGGTTTATGATAATAAGCATATGTTGAAGGTTGATATACTTGACTAATAAGGCTAGATATCACTTATGCAGTGCAACATCTGAGCCAATTTGTTGCTGCTCTCACCTCAGCTCATCAACAAGATGTTGTTCGAATTCTTAGGTATATTAAGGGATCCCAAGAGCAGGGATTTTCCTTTCTACTGCAAGTAAAGTTCATTTAAAGGGGGTTAGTGATTCTGACTGGGCTGGTTGCATTGACACGAGAAGGTCTATCACTGGTTATGCTATGTACATTGGGGACTCACTGATTTCATGAAAATCCAAGAAACAAGCCACTGTATCTAGAAGCTCATCAGAAACTGAATACAAAGCACTAGCCAGCGCCATTTGTGAACTACAATGACTTACCTATTTGCTGGAAGAATTTAGAGTAGACTTTCATAAACCTGTCACTCTGTATTGTGACGATAAATATGATCTTCACATAACTTCGAATCCCGTGTTTCATGAAAGAATAAAGCATATTAAGATTGACTGCCACATAGTTCGAGAGAAGGTGTTAAGGGGTCTTGTGAAGTTGCTTTCCATTCCTTCTACAAATCAATTAGCTGATGTTTACACTAAAGCTCCAATGTCTGGTGCTTTTAAATTTATGCATTCCAAACTAGGAATGTCTGATATTCATTCCTAGTTTGAGGAGGGCTCTTAGTGTTAGTTAGTTAGTTGGAAGTTAGTTTAGTTGGTTGCAACTAATGATAATTAGTTAGTTAGTTTAGTTAGTTAGAAGTTAGTTGCTATATATAACCATTTGTGCAAATCTGTGCAGATTCAGATTCAGATGTACAACTTTGAGAATTAATTCTTTCAATACATAGAACTCTATTGATTGCTTCCATTTTTCTTTCTGGCTTTTCTTACAAGCTTACTTGGTTAGATCTGCATTCAACAATGGCAGACACAAGGTTTATGATAATAAGCATGCGTTGAAGTTTTTTTTCTTCTTTCCAATAAACATAATTTTGTTTTTGCTATATATTATGCATATGTTGAAGTGGAAAGGGCAATGAAAGTCATCGATCAAACGACCAATGAAAAACAGAAAAACAATGAATGAAAATTATAATCATTTGCATAGGGTGAGCCCAGACCCGATTCATTATAAAAATTAAAAAGGGTATTCATATGTATGCAGCTGCGACTCCATTTTCGAAACCCTAACTTAATTCTCCCAAAGTATCATTATAGGTAAACTTTGTCTTAATTGTCATTAAATTATGGTTTTGTTTTCCCTAATAATGTCGGTGTGAACTCTACGACTAAATATTCATTTTCAAATTTCAATTGACATAAACATAACATAAGCTAACTTTTTTTAAAAAATAACATAAGCTACTATACTTTAATATTTTTCAACCCTAACCCCAAGGAGTTTGCCAAGTAGCTCAATATTAATTGTTTTGTGGAATGTGTTGAAATTTTAAGTGGCTCTGGTTTGGTGTTCATTGAACTAAGGAATGGAGACGTATGTCGATGCATTAAAACTTGTTTGTGATAAATGCTTTTTTGATTGTGAAATTCTGACGTTAATGTAACATGTATGACTGGTAGATGTAATGTAATTGGCTACTAATTGCGTTTAGTTAAGGAATTCATTAAACATCAGCGGTAATGTTTTTAAATTTAAGATTAGATGTCCCGTATATACTCTTTTGGAGACGTAGGTCGACGCATTAAAACTTTGTCTTAATTGTCATTAAATTATGGTGTTGTTTTCCCTAATAATGTTGGTGTGAACTCTGTGGCTAAATATAACATAAGCTATCTTTTCTAAAAAAAATAACATAACTACTATACTTTAATCTTTTTTCAACCCTAACCCCAAGGAGTTTGCTAAGTGGAACAAAACACAAAAACTTTTCCTATTTTGTACTAGGGTGTCACTCTGTTCTTCTAAATTTAACTTATAAAATTTATTTTTCAACCCTAACTTCAAATTGCAAATTGTTATGGTTTGTGTTCTTACTTATTATGTTTTTTAGGCGAGTTAAAAATAAATATAAATTTCTTTATTAAAAAAATGATAGTAAGTTAGGGACAATTTCTTGGGTATACTCTTTTTTTTACCACTTTTTACTAATTAAATTTATTCCAATTAACAATTTTATGTATTATATTTTAGTATTATTTAATAAACTTTATTTCTTTTTTCTTTCCAATAAAAAAATTATCTATAATTTTATAGTTTTAAATAAATTAAATAAAATATCCTTTTTTCAATATATCGTTAATTATATTTAAAATTCATTTCACTCTCTTGATTTTACAAATTATTATATAATTTTTTTTATACAAGCAGTAATGTTTTTTTAAAAGCAAGCATTTTCATTATCCTTAAGTAACTTAATAATTTAATTATTTTTTCCTTGATTTTTATTTTTTTTATTTGCATATGCATTTCCTTTATTCCGTATAACCATGGTTAACCAAACTTTTAACCACACCCCTCACCAACTCTCTATATAAACAGTAACTAACTAACTCTAACTCACACCATCCACTACTCTTCTTCGTTTCAGCACAACTTCTTCATCTCTCACACACTTTCTTTTCTTTCAACCTCTTCATCTCTCCCACACTTTCTTTTCTTTAGTGCAACAACACTACCAAAAATGTCACAAGATTTCACACTTTTGTTCTTCCCGGAACTCATGGAGTCCACTATCATCACTTTCCAAGTCACCCTCTGCGTCCTTCTCTTTACCCTCTTGTTCACGATGTTCTTCACTCTCGGTGGGCTTACTTGGGCCTGGCCCAGCCCAGAATCATTGTCCCTGGCCTAGTAACGGCCTTGCTCGGGGTCTTCATGGGCTCCACACCTCACTGCACTTTATCCAAATTGGCCCGCACTTACCACGCGGAAAAGCTGATGGCTTTCTCCATTGGTTTAACCTAGTTCGTTATCTCGAGCGAACAAGAAACCGCGAAGGAGATTCTCAACAGCCCCGATTTCGCCGACAGGCCGGTGAAGGAATCTGCTTATGAGTTTCTCTTCCACCGGTATTACGTAGTTCATTTGGCCATAGGCGAATCATATGCCTAAGTAATATCTTAGTGTTAGTTAGTTATTTGGAAGTTAGTTTAGTTGGTTGCATGTTGCAACTAATGATAATTAGTTAGTTAGTTGGAAGTTAGTTTAGTTGGTTGGAAGTTAGTTGCTATATATAACCATTTGTGCAAACGTGTGCAGATTTAGAGGAACAACTTTGAGAATTAATTCTTTCAATACATAGAACTCCATTCACTGCTTCCCTTTTTCTTTTAGCTTTTCTTGCAAGCTTACTTGGTTAGATATGCATTCAACAATGGCAGGCACAAGGTTTATGGTAATAAGCATACGTTGAATTTTTTTTTTCTTTTCTTTCCAATAAACATAATTTTCTTTTTGCTATATATTATGCATATGTTGAAGTTGAAAGGACAATGAAAATCACCAACCAAACGACCAATGAAAAACAGAAAAACAATGAATGAAAATTATAATCATTTGCGTAAGGTGAGTCTGAACCCGATTCATTATAAAAATTAAAAAGGGTATTTATATGGATGCAGCTGCGACTCCATTTCCGAAACCCTAAATTGATTCTCCCAAAGTACCATTATAGGTAAACTTTGTCTTAATTGTCATTAAATTATGGTGTTGTTTTCCCTAATAATGTTAGTGTAAACTCTTCGGCTAAATATTCATTTTCAAATTTCAATTGACATAAACATAAGCTAATTTTTTTTTAAAAAAATAACATAAACTACTATACTTTAATCTTTTTCAACCCTAACCCCAAGGAGTTCGCTAAGTGGAACAAGACACAAAAACTTTTCCTATTTTGTATTAGGGTGTCACTATGTTCTTCTTCTAAATTTAACTTATAAAAAATATTTTTCAACCCTAACTTCAAATTGCAAATTGTTATTGTTTGTGTTCTTACTTACTCATATTTTTTAGCCGAGTTAAAAATAAATATAAATTTCTTTATTAAAAAAATGATAGGAAGTTAGGGACAATTTCTTGGGTATACTCTTTTTTTTTATCACTTTTTACTAATTAAATTTATTCCAATTAACAATTTTATGTATTATATTTTAGTATTATTTAATAAACTTTATTTCTTTTTTCTTTCCAATAAAAAAATTATTTATAATTTTATAGTTTTAAATAAATTAAATAAAATATCCTTTTTTATTGACCTCTTTTCAATATATCGTTAATTATATTTAAAATTCATTTCACTCTCTTGATTTTACAAATTTTTATATAATTTTTTTTATGCAAGCAGTAATGTTTTTTTAAAAGCAAACATTTTCTTAATAATTTAATTATTTTTTTCTTGATTTTTATTTTTTTTATTTGCATATGCATTTCCTTTACTCCGTGTAACCATGGTTAACCAAACTTTAATTTTAACCACACCCCTCACCAACTTTCTATATAAGCAGTAGCTAACTAACTCTTACTCACACCATCCAGTACTCTTCTTTTCAGCACAACCTCTTCATCTCTCCCAGGCTTTCTTTTCTTTGCAACAACACTACCAAAAATGTCACCAGATTTCACACTTTTGTTCTCCCCGGAACTCATGCAGTCCCCTATCATCACTTTCCAAGCCACTTTCTGTGTCCTTCTCTTCACCCTCATGTTCACGCCGTTCTTCACTCCTGGTGGGCTTCCTTGGGCCTGGGCCCGGCCCAGAACCATCATCCCTGGCCCAGTAACTGCCCTGCTCGGGGTCTTCACGGGTTCCACACCTCACAGCGCTTTATCCAAACTGGCCCGCACTTATCACGCGGAAAAGCTCATGGCTTTCTCCATCGGTTTAACCCGGTTCGTTATCTCCAGCGAACCGGAAACCGCAAAGGAGATTCTCGGCAGCCCCGGTTTTGCGGACAGGCCGGTGAAGGAATCCGCCTATGAGCTTCTCTTCCACCGTGCAATGGGTTTCGCACCGTACGGAGAGTACTGGAGAAACCTGAGGAGAATCTCAGCCCTACATCTCTTCTCCCCGAAGAGAATCACCAGCTCTGAGTCCTTCAGGAGCAAGGTTGGGTTAAAAATGGTTGAACAAGTTAAGAAAACCATGAGTGAGAACCAACACGTCGAGGTTAAGAAAATTCTACACTTTAGTTCGTTGAACAATGTGATGATGACGGTGTTTGGTAAGTGTTATGAGTTTTACGAGGGTGAGGGTTTGGAGCTTGAGGGTTTGGTGAGTGAAGGGTATGAGTTGTTGGGTGTTTTTAACTGGAGTGACCATTTTCCGGTTTTGGGGTGGTTGGATTTGCAGGGGGTGAGGAAGAGGTGTAGGTGTTTGGTTGAAAAGGTTAATGTTTTTGTTGGAGGGGTTATTAAGGAGCATAGGGTGAAGAGGGAGAGGGGTGACTGTGTGAAGGATGAAGGAGCTGAGGATTTTGTTGATGTTTTGCTTGATTTGGAGAAGGAAAACAGGCTCAGTGAAGCTGACATGATTGCTGTTCTTTGGGTAAATAAGTTTTTGTTGTCATTTTTAAGTGGTTTTTGTCATGTTAATGGTTTTTTTAAGGATTTGCTTTTTTTCAACATGCATGCAAAAACTTTTTCAGGATAAACCTTATGGAATGTTTTAAGGACAGAAGAAAATATGGAGAATTAATGTTTTGGTTGGAGATAAAAGAAAGAAGAAAAGGCTGATTTTCATAATAGTGAAACTTTTCAGTTTTTTTTTCTTCACTTTTCCTTTTTTATTTCAAACTTTTTCGGTCTTTTTTATGTTTTTTAAAACATGCATTTTGTATTCTTGGTCAGAAGTTAATAATTAAAAGATTTATCGTCTTTTTTTACTTTAAACATAAACATAATTTTTAATTATTTGAACATAATGATATACTACTATTCATTTGTGTTTCTGTTATAGTAACTTTGAAGTGGTTTGTTTTTTTTGTTCTTAGGAAATGATATTCAGGGGAACTGACACGGTAGCAATTCTGCTAGAGTGGATTCTGGCTCGCATGGTTCTCCACCCTGAAATCCAAGCAAAGGCACAGCGCGAAATAGACTTCGTTTGCGGATCCTCCAGGCTCGTATCCGAAGCAGACATTCCGAACCTGCGCTACCTTCAGTGCATAGTAAAAGAAACCCTCCGTGTGCACCCACCAGGCCCGCTACTCTCGTGGGCTCGCCTTGCTGTGCACGACGTTACGGTTGGCGGCAAGCACGTGATTCCCAAGGGCACCACCGCGATGGTGAACATGTGGGCCATAACCCACGACGAGAGGGTGTGGGCCGAGCCCGAGAAGTTTAGGCCCGAGCGGTTTGTGGAAGAGGATGTGAGCATAATGGGGTCTGATTTGAGGTTGGCACCTTTCGGGTCTGGAAGAAGAGTGTGTCCTGGGAAGGCCCTTGGTTTGGCCTCGGTTCATCTTTGGCTCGCTCAGTTGCTTCAAAATTTTCATTGGGTTTCATCTGATGGTGTTTCTGTGGAATTGGATGAGTTTCTCAAGCTTTCTATGGAGATGAAGAAGCCACTGTCTTGCAAGGCTGTGCCTAGGGTTTCTGTTTAGGTTTATGTGTGTTGTTGGGTTGAGGTGGTTTGGTTTGTCTGTTTAGGTTTATGGATGTTCTTCGGTTGAGTTGGTTTGGTTTGTGTTATTTGCTAAGTTTAGTTCAAGAAAAGTAGGGTTTAGAACACCTTTTTATTAATCGCATGTGGTTGTTTTTACTTTTTGGGTTTAATGGTAAGTTTAGGGGTTGTTATTCCGTGTACGGTTTGTAGTACTCGTAAAAGACTAGAAGAGAATGTAAGAGGTTTGTTTTGTGTTAGTTGTTAATTAAGTGTATTTGCAGCAGTTTGATCTTGCCGTTCTATGTTGTTTAATTTCTACCACGATATGTTTGTCTTCATATCTCTTAAAGAAATTAAGAAATTACTAAATTATAGTAATATCTTGGAAATATAAAATTGAAGTAGAGTTGCAAAATTAATAGGAGGATGTAGTAGTATTATTTTAGAACTACAATTCGTTTTTGGATTTGGTTTTATTACATATCACGTTCATATTGTATTAAAATACCAATGCCTTCGCTTATATAAACTTGGGAAAACAATGAACCGGAACAAATTCCAAGTAGCTATATTAATTGTTTTGTGGAATGTGTTGAAATTTTAAGTGTTTCGGTTTGGTGTTCATTGAACTACGGAATGGAGATGTGCGTCCATGCATTAAATATTGTTTGTGATAAATGCTTTTTTGATTGTGAAATTCTAACGTTAAGATTAGATGTCCCCTATATATTCTTTTAGAGACAATTAAACTTTAGGTCACCAAGATATAATTCCCACCACCCCTTAAAGAAAAAGAGTTGCAAATTTCCACGGATCTAAATGCTCTCAAAAAATGAAAAGAAAAATTGTATTGTAAGTAAAGGTTTAATTACCATTTGATTTTTGTAGTTACAAAAACTGTTTTTAATTCATATATTTAAAAATATATCTCTTTTAGCCTTTTTTTAAATAAATATTCTCTTAGTCTCTAACATATTAGTTTTAATCTTTTAATTATACACATTCATTTAAGTCCTTACAATGAGAAACACAGAATTAAACATGATATATATACAGATTAAAAGATGTTATAAAAAAAGGTAGTTTTAATATAATAAAAAAAGTTTTTGTAACTATTGTGACCAAATCACCAAATAAATTTTGTATAAAAAATTACGAAGAGTGTGAAAATGTCAGGGATGTGATCTGAGAAAGGATTATATGAATTTCGTTATATATGAATAATATAGTTTACATGAAAATTTCGTTGAAAAATCATACTGTCTATGTTAGACACGTAAAATAGAATAATTTACATTGATGATTATTAGATAAATTTTTTTATTATTATTATTGGCATTATGTTCTTGTAAATAAAATAACCCTTTAATTAAAAGAAATGCTATCGATTTCATGTAAAAAATATTTGAAAGAAAAATAAAGTACACGGTTACAATGTGTCTTTTTTTTTATTATTACTATCTACTTTAGTATTAAATAATACGAAATGATGTAAAATTCCCTGAATGAAAACGTTATTTTAGTTATATTGAACATTTGAACTTATAAATATTCTTTTATAATTGATTAAATACAAAATCTGATTTTATTTTTCATAAAAAGAATGTGTTTGAAATATGTTAAATCCAAGTAGGCACCAACTATATTGATTATTCTCGTTCAACGATTCTTCGAGTGCAACCTGCACTTAATATAACTCTGCAATGGCCGACATGTGAAACAGTTTATTCTTCTAAATAGTTAAATTATGTTTGTATTAAAAAATTTAAGCATAAAAGTGTTAATAAGCTATTTAATAAAATAATAATAACAAGAGTAACACTAACTAATACAAGACATCCTTAAAAAAATCTAATGACAACAAAAATTATTTCAATTAATAAAAAATAATATTTATACATTATAGGAATGTGTGTTCAATTTCTACAACCGATATGAAGATTTTGTTGACATAATTTTTAAGTATATTTATAAATATTATTTAAGATTTAAGGTGTATTCTAATCTTGTTAAATTTTTAAATCTGACTCATCTAAACTTTTTAAATAAAAATTACTAATAAAATATTATATATATATATATATATATATATATATATATATATATATATATATATATATATATATATATATATATATATATATATAATGAACATATATATTTTAAACTATAGAAGTTATTAACAAATACTCTAAGCGTGCACATCAGGAGATATTGAGTAAATCTTATTAACTATTTCTAATTGTTACAAAAACAATTATTTAATAACTTTTATTTTTAATTGACATAATACATTTTTTTATTTCACATTGAATTTAATCATAACAATCTATTGTATATGATAAATTTGTTGATTTTTAAAATAATTATTTATAAATAGTGTAAATAATATTTTGTTATTAAAAGATAATGTAAAGTTGTTTAACATTGTCATAGCATATATAGGAATTACAACTTGATTATTTGACGTGGTTAGTAAAAGTTATAAAAAGATCAATTTCTTATTTTCTTAGTACATAGAGTAATAATTTTATGGTTATTGAATACGTTATAGTTGTTAAAAACTTCACAAAAATCTCTGTGAGAAAAAAACTATAAAAAGAAACTATTAAAACGGGACAGTTGTTAGACACTAACAATTAAAGTGAAAGAAGAGATATCATATTGGCACCTCTCAAATCCTTTTTTTTAACTCAGCAACAAAAAAACTCCTTAAATAGAATTACACCTTTTGCTCCTTTATCAATTTACAGATACAATCATGCACCCAAAGAAAAAAAAAATACAAATTATTTGAAACACAGAGAAGATTTGGAATGGTCAAAATTTAATTATAGGTCCCCTGAAAATATTTTGTTTAATTTATTCCAGAATTCAAACACATTGTGCCCTATTGCCAAAAGTGCAGCCTTATGAAATAAGTTCATAAAATTTATAAAGCAGACATGTTTATTTTTATTCTTTTTAAGACGGTTAATAAACAATAAAAAGTGTTTGGAATAAATTAAATTAAAATTATAATAAGAAGTTAAAATGATTTAAAATAAGCTATATATAAATATCTTTACATTATCTTTCAAAAATATATAATTAAATAATACTCAGTAAGGTAGTCCGGCCCACTTTGGCAGATGTCTCAAAATTTCTTACAGTTTTCGACATTATAATTTACATATATTACTCTAATTATTTTCACATAACAAAATCATTCTCATGTATTACTGTATATATCACCTGAACAAAATTACTGTGAGTATATATATATATATATATATACGTATTTTTAAAAATTTATAATGCTATAGTATTATGTATTTTATGAGATAAGGTGCTTCCTTCCAGAATATGATATAAATCCTCATGGATAACCAAAATACAATACGTCCGCACTAACTAACTAATTCAAACTCTAATACTCCAATAATTCAGCAACGAAAAACGAATGTCAATTTACCAGCCAAAAAGAATGCATATAATTGGGTAAAAATCTAACAAATTACTTATTGATAGAATCCCACAAGCCAAAAAACTCAATACAGAAATTAACAATTTGTTTTTAATTAGCTATTATTCCATGAGCAGAGATAACCCTAGAAAAGTCCATTTCATGAGATTCCTATATACAAACATGTATTTTAAGCCTTGTCATCTGACTCACCTCGATCTCTAACTGTATTTGTGTGCGTTTGTACTAACATACTTTTGTTTCCCACCTAAACCTCTTTTATAGATTCCTTATAATTACCCTCTTTAGGAATGAGGTAGACTGATAGTGAAGGGAGCACCCTGCAACAAAAAAACCCAGTTTTCTTTTAGCTTAAGAAAAAACCAAATTCAATACAACTTTCATGCAACAATTTGGGTTATCATAGCCTAAACACCCATATATCACATATACCCTAGGGCCCATTTACCTTTATTCTTTTTTGTTTTCATTTGCAAATTAGTTTTTAATTATGAATGCATGCCATTTGAATGAACCAACAACCATCACCACACATCTTCCAAGTATCGCCATGTGTTCTTGTTTTACACTCGAATTGACTAAAGCTAAAAGTATGATTTTTTCCCTTGAAATTCTGAACAAATATGCTTTTCTTTTGTTGTTTTTTTTAAATAATTCAGTACATCATAAAGATTTAGTATCAAGTTCTGCTTTCTTTGAGATTTGTTCATATATGTTGATCATTCGGCAAATAGTAGCGTTCAAGCATAATCCACTTTTCTAATTAATTAGACTAAAAAATCCATTTTACTATACTTACTTAGGACCGGGGTCTTTATAAAGAAATTAAAGAGTGGAACTTATAGTTTCAAAAATTTAATTTTATCACAATTGGAATTGATTAAGAATATTGAATTAATTTTTATATTTGAGACATATAAATAATTGAAATATAAGCCATAGTTATATACTGTATTAAATAAGAAAAGGAACATTAACGATATTGACAAATAGCGACGAGAAGTCGCTGGCTCTGTCAACAGTTAGAGGACACATAGTTTTTTTTTTTTTTGAAAAACAAGAAGACACAAATAGTAATGTCGATTATTGGAGGTCATTGGCATACTGTTGCAAGTGCCAACAACAATGGTTATTAGAACAATGGAATTTTTTAGAATATGCAAGGACAAAAATAATAAATACGAACGAAACTGTAAAATTTTAACTCTTATCTATCTTCAGTACTTGGAATTTTTATAGGATGTATAGCGAAAGTAAGAATTCAAATAATATAAATTTTTATTAATAATTATTCTCACAATTCATATATATATATATATATATATAAACATAGGCGGATCAACCTATTCGGTTGTGGGGAAAATTGTCTCAACTGAATTTTATTTTACTTATATATGTGTAATAAAAAAGTACACCAATAAAAAATAGATATTATTCTTATAAGATAATTTTTAAAAAATATATATATTTATTAACTAACACTACATATTTTCATTTGAGTAATTTCATTCCAATTCTCAAACCAAGCAAAAAAAAAAGATTAAGAGAATTTGTCATTTAAAATATGTCTCAACAATTAATTCTGTGAAAAATATATAAAATATACAATCACATCAGAAAAGATGACTATTAAGTAATTATATATATATATATATATATATATATATATATATATATATATATTATTAACAATGCTAGAGTATTTTCAATGAAAATATATAAAGAATAATTGTAATTTATATAAGTTTAAGTATTTTAAATTATTCTTTTGTAATCATATTATATATTTTGTAAGAACCTATATATTTTTTGTAAACATATTATAAAATTATTTATTGTGCCCGTTAAGGAAAATTCTGGATCCGTCCCTATATATATGTGTGTGTTTAGCATTGGAAAAACTTATTGGTTTGATTAAATGGATGTGGCTTGATGTTCATATGCAATAAAATTTTAATTATGCCCATTGATTGCATACAGAAAACTGAGGCAACTGCTAAGTAGAATCTTAAGATTGATTCCTCATTCCTGGGATTAATTAATAAATAAAGTGCTATTATTTTATTTATAAATCACAAGATCCTCTCTACTTGCAGCATAGTGCAGCAGAAAATCGAAAGAAAAAAAAAATTTATGGAATTTACCTTGGGGATATTTTTCCCCAATGGCTCAAGTCTTTTCATTGTGATTGGAAATAGAACTTGGTCTTCTCATGAGATATAGTTTGTACTTTTTTTAATATCTAGTTAGCCTTAATAGATCCTTTAGGAATAAGCTAATTATCTTTTTAATGTGCTTGTGCGCAAATCAAAATCTTCAATAACAAAAGATTCCTAGATAGTGGTTGTAGATTTATGAAACTCGAGATAAAACATCCATCTAAGAACTTTAATGATACGAAGGGCACTTCACAGTGCCACTTTCAAATGATTGAAGAATTTCATTATTTTTAGTAGGACAAATAATTAAGGGGTGCCACTTCACAGTGCCACTTTAATTAAACTTAAGAGTTTTCAAATGATACAAAGGGCACTTCAATAACAGGTTTTGTCCTTAACAGGTTTTAGTGAACAAAAATAATGGAATGAAAAAAAATACATCAACATCAAGCCACTACTTAAGAGTTTCCAAAATATACGAAAATAAACTAAAGCAACATCAAGCCACGAGCATCATAATTTCTAAACTATGTTTTTGTTCTCCAACTTTTCAAAATTTATGATTTTGGTCCTTGTTTAGGGTCAAAATGTTGTTAAGGATGCACTTGTTTGAGGACAAAAACATAATTTATTCTTTTAAGTAATATAGTTTTGCTAATGACTTATATTCCTAGAAGAAATTTTTTACAATCTCTTTTAAATTAAGTAATATAGTTTTGTTATGACTAATCTTTACAGGAAAATTTAACTTATTTAAACTTTTTAAAAAAATTATAAAAATAAAATAAAAATTCAATCTATAAATGTTGATCAAATTGATAAAAAAAAAATGAACTAATATCTCATTTGTAAGTATTTATTATTTATTGAGTCTTTGAAGTCTCTGGCCCGTTTGAGTTTTTAGACGTAGATCATTTACAGGGTGTTCGATTTGGTTATTTTTTGTTTTTATCTTCACTAAAAATAAAAAATAATGATGAAAATATGTTTGGTTGAATTCAGAAATCTCATTTTTGGTAAGAAGAAAATGCGATAACAAAGAATGTATTTTCAGTGTTTTCATTTCTTGAAAGCAAAAAACAAGAAGTCAAACCAAATATGTTTTTAGAATTTTAATCTTTTGAAAATAAAAATAATTTTCAGAAAATAAAAATATAAACCAAACACACCCTCAAATATTTTTGTGGCTGGAAAAAAAAATCCCTTTAAAAATAAAATAAAAATTAAAAACGCGAAAAAGAAAACTTGAGACCAAAGAAAAAGAACAAGGCGAGAAGAGTCAGGCTCGCTCACGACAACACGCCACCAACACACATAAAAGCCGAGGGGCTCAGTGTGTGGAGTGAACCCACAACCCAAACGAAACAAGACTGTGTTGACAAAAAACCGAATCTCTCTCTCTCTCACACACACACACTCGTTTTATCTCGCAAGTCTGAACATTGAGAACAGAAAGAAAAGTGCAAGGGAAGAAAACAACACAAAACAAGAGTTGCAGTTGAAGTTAAGAATGGAGGACAGTGTTAGTAGCAGCAACACGAGTGCCACCAATGTGGCACAAGCTATACACACTGCCCTTGACTGGGCCTCTTCTCCTGACGCTCGACAAAACGCCGTTGCTTTTCTCGATTCCGTACTCTCTTCCTCTTTTCATTTTCCCCGTTTCGTAGGGCAATAACATGTTTTTACTTTTATCAATCCCTTCATGCAACTCACCAGAGCCCATTTGTGAATTTTCATATACTCTGCTTGCATTTTTCCTTTTTTTTTTCCTTTCAAATAACTGCGATCTTTTTTACGCAAGCCCTAATGAGCATAAAGCACACAACTAATCGCTGATATGTATGTCTCTGTACTCTCTTTGGATGTGTTTATCTCAGTAATTATCATAGATTGATCGTGTTGTGTCAATTTAAAGGAACGAGCTGTCTTTCATAATAGGTTGTTTTCATGCTGTCCTCAATTGTGCTGTGTAGTTGCTGCTTCATTTGTATTTTTAAAAACAAATTAGATTTATTTAGTTTTTTTTACTTTAAATTATTGTTATGATGTCTTTTTCTTATAATCAAAGTAGCAATTGTTTGTTTCTGGAATAAGCTTGTGCTGCTGCTGCTGCTGCTGCTGCTGCTAGGATTACTATTGGTTTATGAGTGTCGTTACTTTGTGGTGATTAATTGTCGTGCTTTAATACTTGACACGCGTCCGGGAATATTTTAACAATTTATGAGCGCTGCTACTATTTTATGGTGATTAGTTTTCATGCTTTAATGTTTGACACATGCCGGAGACTAATTGGTTTGTGTAAATTTCTCCAGATCAAGAATGGTGATATACGGGTATTAGCAAACACATCATTCCTTCTGGTGAAAAAGAACTGGTCGTCTGAAATCCGGTTACATGCCTTTAAAATGCTGCAGGTTCAAGTTCACATGCTTTATCGTGCTTTTCAATGATAGGTCTGTTTAGTTGTTTATCCTTGTGCCTTATGTGGAACCGTATCTTACAGCATTTGGTGCGCTTACGATGGGAGGAATTAGGCCCTGCAGAGCACAAGAACTTTGCAAAGCTTTCTGTTGATTTAATGTCTGAGATTTCCAATCCTTGTGAAAATTGGGCTCTCAAAAGCCAGACAGCTGCCCTTGTTGCTGAGGTTTTCATCGCAATGCACTTCATTTTCATTCATGTTGCTTCTTACTCTGTCTCAGTTGCAGATTTTCTTTACATAAACTATATTTGGTTTGGCGGTTCTTTCACAGGTAGTTAGAAGAGAGGGTCTTAATTTATGGCAAGAAATGCTTCCATCTTTGATTTCTCTATCCAGCAATGGTCCGATAGAAGTAAATTTCAAGCTTCCCTACTTGCATCATTTTTGGCTCAAGTTTATTCTATTTCAATATACTTACTTTATATTGTTTTTATGATTCACAATTATGTATCAGGCGGAGTTGGTTGCAATGATGCTGCGGTGGCTTCCTGAAGACATTACAGTTCACAATGAAGACTTAGAAGGTTTGTAATGACTTGAGTTTTCTCACGTGGATGAGTGTGAGTGGTGCTCATGTACACAAATTAAGTATACGAATTGAATTTTCTCCAACTGCATAAACCTATTTGACAATGAAGCAATGTGGTATTCTCGTGGAAATTTTAGACACCAATTTTAGTAAGTTTCTCCGTGAATAAGCAAATTAAGGGGACCTTTTAGAATGACTTGTTTCTTAGAAATGTTTTTCCTCTCAGTCAATATTACGCCATCATCTGATACCATGAAGGAAAAAGTTTAAAAATGCATGTCAGAGTGTGATTGGAGAGAGAGGGGGAGAGTATGTAAAAAGAGGAAAATGATTGTTGTATGTAATGGGATGCGCTAATTTTGTAATTGTTGGAATCCCTGTGTGCATATTATACTAATAAACAGTGTTATCAATTGCGGATTGTGGAAAATGGCAGAAAGTTAATAATCTGCAATATCAGATAGTGGATAGTGTTGTGGGCCAATAGTGGAAGTCACATAGTGGTTGAAATATATGATATATATGAATTATGTATGTATAAAAAAATTAAGTTGTATGCAAATAAAAATAAAGTGCATAATATTAACTCAAAAATTCAATTAGTGTAGACTCACCAAAGATGACAAGGATGCAGGACATATTCTGTAACTACAACACCTGTAGCGGCTGCAATAGCAAAGTAGTGGTTGTGGATCTGAGGAATTCCAGAACACAATAGTGCTATAGCGGCTATTTAACAACATTGCTAATAAACTAGGTGTCTTACAAATGAAATAGGAAACATCCAACACTCCTATCATGCTGACTTTTTTAACACTCATAAATGCTGTATGTGTATTTGATCTTGAGTGACTTCTCTGTATATGATATGTTGCATGTTATTCTTACTTGTCATGTTGATGTATCCAGGTGATCGGCGAAGGCTACTTTTGCGTGGGCTAACTCAATCATTGCCCGAAATTTTGCCACTATTATACACTGTAAATCTCAGCCCTAAACCTTGTTACATGCTCGTTGTTAAGCATTATTAATGTTGCGACTTGTGTTGCTTGATGCAGTTACTAGAAAGGCACTTTACAGCTGCAATGAATGAAGCTGGTAGGAAACAGATGGATATTGCCAAACAGCATGCTGCTACTGTAACAGCTACTCTAAATGCTATGAATGCATATGCTGAGTGGGCTCCATTGTCAGATTTTGCTAAGTCTGGCATCATTCATGGGTATGTTTCTTTCCTCTATTATCTTGCACCATGCAATATTCATGGTATATAACCTTGCTCTGATTTTCGCTTGCTGCCCACCTTGATTCTGTTAACTCCCTGCAGTTGTGGTGTACTACTATCTGCACCAGATTTTCGTCTTCATGCTTCGGAGTTTTTCAAACTTGTCTCTCCAAGGTATGTGTTATTGTTCTTTAATGGTTTCATACATATTTCATTGATCTATAATACCATTGGTTACTCTGAACTGTGATTGCAGGAAGAGGCCTATTGATGCATCTGCCTCTGAATTTGACCAAGCTATGAGCAGCATCTTTCAAATATTGATGAATGTATCTAGAGAATTTTTGCATAGATCTGGTTCAGGTCCTGGGTCCATAGATGAGGGCGAATATGAATTTGCTGAATTTATATGTGAAAGTATGGTGTCACTGGGTTCTTATAACTTGCAAAGTATTGCTGGTGATAGCACCATACTTCCACTTTACCTTGAACAGGTATGCGTCATATAGTAATGTTTTAACATTAAGCATCTTGGGGAAGGGAAAACTTTGCTTAAAATGACATATATTAGTTATGGTTTTGGTTTCTCTTTGGAAAATTTGCCATATATTCTTGTTTTGAATTCAACATCTCAATTACAGATAACAGAATATCTTGTCTTAGTTATACATCTTGCAAAATTTTCCACACAACTTGTTTGCCAAATGCCTAGTTGTTGTTATTATTTTGGTCACACTCGATCTTTCTGTTCTGTCTTATTTTCGACTTTTCTGTACTCAAAAGATTCTGTTTTTAATTTTTGATTATTTATTTTTTAATTATGTTATTTTTTAAAAACTGTTACTTATTTTATTTAGCTTTAATTCTATTATACTTATTATTTTTAATATTGATTTTTAAATTCTGTTATATTTTTAATTGTTTTTTTAATTCTCACATTTATAATTCTATTTTTAAATTCTATAATATTTTTAATTAGTGTTTTCTAATTCTGTTTTTTTACTTTTTTATTTTATTTTTTAATATTGTTTTTTATTTTTAATTATGCATTTTAATATGTCTATGTTTTGTTTTCTCTTTCTGTCACGGTTGTGTTCAGACCAGTGTTGTGAAAACCGGTCATTGACCTGGTTGAGACATTGGACTAATGGGTCAGTGGTTGAATCAGTGGGTCACTGATTAATTTTTTTTATTTAAAAATATAACTAACATAATTTGATCAATTCAAATTTAAAATCATATTGTAATGATAGAGTAGCTAATATCCAGTCCTCAGATAAGAAATAAAGTTCATAGCAACACAATTCCATACTCCCAAGTTTAAGAACATTGTCATGATAAAGTACCTAATATCCAAAATAACTAGTTAAAGTTAGATTACTACTAACTTATTAATAACTACCTACTAATTTTATATGAAACATACCATATGCAGTTAGTTTACAGCTGTTTACATTCGGGTAATAGCTCTCTGCATTTAGATTTTATGAAACACACCATATGTTCAAAACTTCGAAGTTGTATGAAACATAAATGAAATTATACAAATTTAAAAGCTAAACTGATAAGGGGTGATATATGTTGAACAAATTGTAGATATGTGAGAAGTAGCTCTTATTGTTATTCTCCTCTTTAGTCTTTACGGACAAATTAACAACTATTGATAACAAAGGTTAATTAGGTATAAAGTATAAACAACTAAACACATCTCTATGTTCAGCAACCTCTGGGAACCTGTTCAAAAGTTCTACAAAGAAGTTGCAAAGATAGGAATAATAAGTGACAAAAAAACAGAAAAATGCTGACTTGCTGAGTTATTCATTGATTCATAGTTATTCAACAGTGCAACAACTCCACTGTTATTCAGTTTCAGATTTAAGTCCATGTGATAGGAACAATTCTTATCTGACAAGGGAGATTGTATTATTTACCCGAAAGGAAAGAAGCGACGTGACTTCAGATTGTATCATTAAGCTCCAGCGGGTTCAGACTTCGGATGCAGCAGTGGCACGACTGCTATGCCTCCGCAACAGTGTGCCTCTGTTGGACTTCAGACAAAAAGCTCCGCCTCTGTCTACCGCCCTTGCGGCGACGAGATTCAAACAGGCACATCAGCGATGAACAGACAAAGATTAGGGCTCACTGCTCTTGTGAGAACGCAAGGAAACCGAGAACGAACAGACACAAACAAACCGTTTAGTGTGTTTTGGGCCCCTAAGGTCAATTCCAAAATTAAAAAAATGCTTAACCCAGCCCGGGTCACAAAACCTGACCAGGTCACCTGCTTTTACCAAAACCGGCCAGGTCACACCGGGCTGACTGCGTGACCAATCCAATTAGTCTCCCGGACAGGGCACCGGGTCAGACACGCCGGTCCGGCCCGGTTTTTACAACAATAGTTCAGAGAGTAACCTTATGTTGTCCTTTCTCACTGTCCTTGTTTTATTTTATATTATTACTTGGTTTTTGTTGTTATTGACTTTTGTGCTTAGCTTAAAATTATGACTTAATTGTTAACTATGAATATATGCCTTCATTTATGGGTAATTCTTTTTTAGGCATTTATATACATGTAATGTACCCTATATTTAATTTATATCTAGAAATTTCATAATAGCAGTCATCCTGCTACTTTCTATCTTGCTATATCGGTTTTGGGATCGGCTGCCCGATGCCATTATCTGGGATAACTATGCACTATGTTTCTGTGCATGAAGTAAAAGTTTTGCCCTTTCATTTTACTACTATTTTACAGGAACATGCATTTATCTTGAATTTTACTTTATCCTTTCATTTTAATTTCTCTTGTTTCTCTCCAGATGCTGAGATTTTTCCAACATTTCAAGTTTGCTATTCATTTTCAATCCATGCACTTCTGGCTGGTATGTTGGAATACTGCACATAAGTACTGTCTGGTGGTGTTCCATGTTTCTTAGTCAATAGTCAATACTGAGTGTCAAATGGTCATATCTCTCGTTTCTTTCCTCAAATGTTTACTTGTAGGTGCTAATGAGGGATTTGATGTCAAAGCCAAAAAGTTCCACACATTCAGCTGCTGACAGTTCAGCTGTTAGTAGCACAGGTTCTGGAGAAGTTGAAAATGCCAAGAAAAAGACTCTAAGCTTTGTGAGTGATGATTTTTGTGGTGCAATTTTGGATACATCTTTCCCTCGCATGCTCAAGAGACAAAAGATGCTGCATGAGACTGCCATTTCTTTAGGGGCATTGGAGTTGTGGAGTGATGATTTTGAGGGCAAGGGAACATTCAGCCAGTATCGTTCTAGACTGGTATGTCTCACATGCATATGTGAAGTCAGATAATATTGTTCATCATATGATATAATACAAATTCTTTCCCTTCTGTTTACAGGAAAAATTTCTGTAATGGAATGTATTATAAGGAAGTTATTAACTTATTATGTTACTGAATATTTTCATATTGAAGTTCTAAGATAGTACTTGGAAATAGTGGTTTATTGCTTGCAATGTTTCCATTGACTTTATGTAAACCGTAAGTAAACTTATATACAGCATGGGTTTGAGGAGTCTCCTGTTGCATGAGTTATTGGAACACTTGTGCTTTTGGTGTTTTGCATTATTCCTTATACTTAACATTTAAATGTGAAAAAATACAAAGAAAGAAAATTGTGCAACTGAACATTTTGACTTTTTAATCCCAGACCAATTTTGCACAACACAGAAAGGTGAAAAATACAAAGAGCAGGCATATATTAGTTTAAAAGTTTTGCTTATGAGTAAGGCACATGTAGGTCTAGTATCAACACAGTGAATATGCTAAAATATTCTGCATTGGTATTTTAATTGTATGTTTTTGTTCCCAATCTACATCTATTCTCCTTTATGCTTCAATTTAAATCAAACTTTTCAGAATATTTTTGACCAACAAATTGTTTCTTAAAACAGTTGGAGTTGATTAGGCTTGTTTCTTCTTACAAACCCCTGATAGCTGCTACTAAAGTTTCTGAAAAAATTGATACAATCATCAAAGATCTCTTGCTTTCACCGGCACCAACTCAGGTTTAAATACCTTCTATTCCAATTTTTAATATACTATTATATTGATATTTTGATCTCTAAAATTGTCATCTGAGCTCCTCACCTTCATTTCTAGCTTATATATAATTATCTGGTATGGGTTCTGCTTTTCTCACTGTAGGACTTAGCTGTGATGGAAAGCATGCAATTGGCTTTAGAGAATGTTGTAAATGCAGCTTTTGATGGATCAAATGACTTTACCAAGACAAATGCTGAAGTCCAGTTTGCATTATGTAGAACGTTTGAAGGTTATTTTAGTTAATTTTCCATATTATGCTGTTTTAGATTTTTAGTTAGACCTCTAATAATTATGATTACCGTGTCTTGTAGGTTTACTTCAACAATTTATTTCCTTAAAATGGACGGAGCCTGCACTTGTTGAAGTACTTGTGCACTATTTGGATGCTATGGGCCCCTTTTTGAAGTATTTCCCAGATGCAGTTGGCAGTGTTATTAATAAATTATTTGAACTACTAACATCTCTTCCCCTTGTAATCAAGGTTCCTGCAACAACCCCTTTTCATTGTTAGTTTCAACCATTGAGAAATTGTGGCAAGTTTATTACTATATGTTTCTTGATAGGATATGTCAATGCATAATGCACGGCATGCAAGGCTGCAGACCTGTACATCATTTATTCGGATAGCGAAAACTGCTGACAAAAGCATCTTGCCTCATATGAAGGTGCTTTCATTAAACACCAATTGTTGCAAAATTATAATTAGCTGGTTGTGTCAAATAAATGGAAACTATCTCTTGTTTAGCTGAACGAGACAATCATATATAGAGGAGTGCACTTATATATGAAATTTATAGAGGAGGGGTATTAAGGAGAAAACTTGTTATGCAATTGAAGTAACCTTGATCTATTTATGAATTAGTCTATACAAACCTTGTCATAGCATAATAAGAATCAGCTACTATAGGGGTTATGCTGAACTAGCTCCAGTATCCTTGATATCCTCCAATGATATTAATGTGTCAAAGCACATGTGCAGTAATATGAATATTAAAATTTTCTTTTTTGGTTCTTTGCAATTTTGGTATGAATATCTTGAAGATTGAATTCTAGTTTGATTCATTAGCTGTTATCCTAAAATTGTTATTGAAATCAGTTTCCATGTACTGTGTTGTCTTCTGTTCATTCCCATCTTTTTCATACTTTAGTCCTCTTTCTCTAAGACATGTGAATAAATAATAGGCTAAAATATATTTTTAGGCCCTGCAATTTAGCACTTTTTTTGCTTTTTGTCCTTGCAAAATTATTATTTTGTTTGTAGTCCTTGCAAATCATGTTTGTTTTGTTCTTCATTCTGATGGCGCTTTAGATAACGTTTTTTCACAGTTCAAAGCGCTATCTAAAGTGCTTTAAGAACTAAAAACAAAACAAACATAATTTGTAAGGATTAAAAACAAAAAAATAATTTTGCTAGGACGAAAAACAAAAAAGTGCCAAATTGCAAGGACTAGAAAAGTATTTAAACCTAAATAATATCATATTTTGCATATTGACATTGCATAATTCTGCTTATGTTGGAAAGTCGTTATAATTGCAGCCACCCTTGGCCTGCCTTAGTTGTGGCTTCTTTGGGCTGCCCGCTGCCTTAATTGCAGCATTGAAGGGGGTGTGCTTAGACCCACATTGACTAGAGAGATGGCTTAGATAGAGCTTATAAAGCTTGGACAATCCTTACTTTATATGCCAGTTTTGTAGGGTTGAGTTAGGTCCTAAGCCCAACTTTTAAGATGCCATAAAAGCCTATTCTAGATCCATTGTTGGGCCACCTACATTTGCCACCTGCTAGGCTTGTAGCCCTGGGCATTTGGGGGTGGTGGTGGTTGAAAGCTGCCTTCATAGCAGTCACCTTGGCCTGCCTTAGTTATGGCTTATTTGGACTACTTGTTGCGTTGAAGGAGGTGTATTTAGTCCTAAATCAATTAGATATCGCTTAAATAGAGCTTATAAAGCTTGGACAATCCTCACCTTATAAGCCGGTGTCATGGGGTTGAGTTAGGCCCTATGCTTAAATTCTTAGAGCTTATTTGAAATAACTTGTGTAAAGGTTTGGGACTTTGGGTCTTGAAATATTTGTGTAATATGCCAGAGTAGACAAGACATAAGAGAAGTTAAGGTTTTATCTGACAAGGTTTTCCTGTCCATTATTTATGTAGAATACATATGATGCTCAAAATTATCACCAAAAATGTATTGCCAAGGTTTGGCCTATGGTGCTATACTGTTACGAGTATTTAGATGTTAGTATAAGCCCACAGTAGATGTCTTTCAGGAGGCATCAATAGTGCATTAATTTTGATCTGTCTGAAGATGAACCGTTATATTAATAACTCAATATTCATTCTTGATTCCTTTACTCATTATTGGACACTTCATTATATGCTCTAGAGAAAATTTGCCCCACTGCCTAGAATGTAGTTTGGAAGGAGATAGTGTTTATTTAATTTATCAATTTTATATGTAGGGTATTGCTGATACAATGGGATGTTTGCAAAGGGAGGGTCGTTTGCTTCAGGGAGAGCATAATCTTTTAGGCGAAGCATTTCTTGTTATGTCTTCTTCTGCTGGGTAAGGATCAAACAAAAGAGATAATTCTGTTAATTTTTGTTTAATACTCTGTTGATATTTGTAAGTAACCTGTTCTTGTTATTGCTATAAATGGCTCAGGATCCAACAGCAACAAGATGTTTTAAGGTGGTTACTAGAACCTTTAAGCATTCAGTGGACACAATTGGAGTGGCAGGATAAGTATTTGTCAGGTCCACACGGTTTGGTTCAGTTGTGCTCAGATGTGCCTGTTATGTGGTCAATTTTTCATACAGTGACATTCTTTGAGAGGGCACTTAAGAGGAGTGGATTGAAGAAAGCCAATTGGAATTCAGAAAACAGCTCAACACCAAATTCAATTCCTTTAAATCCAATGGCCTCTCACATATCATGGATGGTGACTCCTCTCTTGAAAGTATGTATACTGGCATTAAGAGGCTGGCCATGTTATGTTTCCTGTAGTATTTGCAACAAAAGGATCACTGTGCTTGTAATCTTGCTCTCTTAGTACTTTGTATTAATAAGTGTAGCATGTTCTTATTTTCCAGCTACTTCGCTGTATACATTCCCTTTGGTCTCCATCTGTAAGTCAAGCTTTACCTGGTGAGGTCAGAGCTGCAATGGTCATGGGTGATGTTGAGAGGTTCAGTCTTCTTGGAGAAGGGAACTCTAAATTACCAAAGGGTGTCACAGATGGATCTAAGATTGACATGAATAAAGAAGGATACGCTGAACCCAATGAATCAGATATTCGAAATTGGTTTAAAGGCATCAGAGACAGTGGGTAAGTGTGCATATCTTATTTCTATTTTTCATTTATAATTTATTATCTGCTGTCCAAATATGATTGGTCTTCCCCTTCAATATTGTTTTTGCACCAAATCTCTAGAAAAGACAAAATAAAGTTCCTTGTAAAAAGATAATTCTGTATCTATGACATCTTTATTGTTCTTTATGCACATTTCAATTTTTTTACTAAATCCTTTTTTATATGAACAGATATAATGTATTGGGCTTGTCAACAACCGTTGGGGATTCGTTTTTCAAATATTTGGATGTGCACTCTGTTGCTGTTGCCCTAATGGAGAATATACAGTCAATGGAGTTCAGGCATATAAGACAGCTTGTTCATTCCACTTTGATTCCTTTGGTTAAAAATTGTCCTTTGGATATGTGGGAGATTTGGCTGGAAAAGCTTCTACACCCATTTTTTGTCCATGCTCAGCAAGCACTTAGCTGTTCATGGTCTAGTCTTCTACAAGATGGTAGAGCAAAGGTTCCAGATGCTCATGGCATTCTTAGTGGATCAGACTTGAAAGTGGAAGTGATGGAGGAAACAATTCTGAGGGATCTCACGCGTGAGATGTGTTCACTCCTCTCTGCCATAGCTTCTCCTCCCCTTAATACTGGAATTCCTTCTTTGGAACAGTCTGGGCATGTTTGTCGATTAGATATGTCTTCTCTAAAAAACTTGGATACAGTTGCATCATGCTCTATGGTTGGGTATGCTTTCTACCTGTTACGAAATATGTTTCATCTATTATAGTTCTTTCATATTTTGTAACTTAGTTTGTGAGCTTTATTTCTCATTAGTTTTATATGTGACAGTTTCCTTCTAAAGCATGAATGTCTGGTCCTTCCAACACTACAAATGTGTTTAGAAGCTTTTACATGGACGGATGGTGAAGCCGTGACTAAAATTTCTTCATATTGCTCTGCATTGGTAGTTCTTGCAATAGTAACAAATCATGCAGAACTCGTTGAATATGTTTCTAGAGATCTTTTTACATCCATTATTAAAGGTTTAGCCCTTGAATCAAATGCAATAATCAGTGCTGATCTAGTTGGCATTTGTCGCGAAATATTTGTTTATCTTTGTGATAGACACCCAGCTCCCAGGCAGGTTAGTATGTTTCTTGTTTTGTTGGCTACTTTATTTTTTCTTTTCGCTCGACTGCATTTGCCATTTGGAATTCTCTTGCAAAGAAGAGGATGCTAATTTCTAAAACTTTAGTTATTGAGTGATGTATTTTGTTACTCTTTTTTAGGTTTTAATGTCTCTCCCCAATATTACCACTCATGATTTAGTTGCCTTTGAGGAATCCTTAACGAAAACATTCAGTCCAAAGGAACAAAAGCAGCTTACGAGAAGCTTGCTTCAATTAGCATCTGGTAACAAATTGAAAGCACTTGCAGCACAGAAAACTGTGAATATCATTACAAATGTTTCAAGTAAGCAATGACTTCTATTGCTTGTTCGTATTTTACTTCTCCAACTTGTGGAAAAATATAGTTTGGCACATGAATAGTTAGTTAATAAATCAATGTAATGCTGTAAACTGTAGAGCTTCTCAATGTTTGGTAGTAATTGTAATTGTGATAACATAAGACTTGAGTGGGGCTGTTTTTCCTGTACTGCTATGCTTCTCAATCGTATGTTATTCAAAATTAAAATTAAAATATATCTATGTTGCTGGTAATATTATAATTTTTCTTAACCTCTTATAATTATGCTTTTCAGTGAGACCACGCCCAGCCAATGCTCCCGAGTCCAAAGTTGATGATGGTGATGCTGTGGGGTTGGCAGCCATCATGTGATATTTGTTTTGAGTTCATGGAAGGTTTTGTGTACAGGAGTGAGCTCGTATTGAGAAGATTTTGGGTTTTCATTATTTACTAACAAAGGGTGTGAAAGCATTTCTTCCCCTGCAACATTAACAAGCAAATTTGGTGGGAGTACAAAAATTTTATGCCCTTCCTCTTTACTCATAGCAACATGTGAATCAGGTTTACTCTATGCACACTTTACTTCATTTGCAGTATATAGCTCTCTTCAGATTAACAGAACCACACCTGGCAGTTCGGACTTTTGTATTTAGTTTTTTTCCAGAATTCAAAGTCCAGCTGCGATCAGATTATAATTTCGTTATTTTATGCCTCACTTTTGAAGCATACAATGAGAAGTAACTCCACATGTTTATTTGTTATTAGTTGAAGTTCATGCAGATGTGGTAAACCCCAATAGATGTAGAATGAGATCCACTTCATTTGATGGGATCTACATGCATATTCAACTAATAGTGAAGTAGCAACAAATTAAGAGAGCCCGAGCGAGCGACCTTGCTAAAAGCTTTTCAGCAGTCAAGAGTGTGATTGGTTCAGAATCGTGTTAGAATATCCAATAAACTAATTTTAGGTAAATGTTCAGAGTTTTATTTTCCGTTGAGAAATTGGTTGAGTTAAAGCAATTTTAGATAAATTGTTTGTGTTAAATAAATAAAAATATTGAATTTTACTATTTCTGGAATGAAAATTAAATATAAATCACATCATTTTAAAATTAATTTTAACCAAAATTAATTTATAATGATTTTTTAACTGCTGAGTCTGTGTTTGCATTCTCATTAAATGTTCTAGAATCACGTTAAAATACAAGTTAATGTGATTTTAGATTGATATTTACAAATTTGGTTTTGTATTGAAAAATATTTTTTAATTTAAAATTAATTTCGAGTTAAAACAATTTTATGCTGCTTGTTTTAAATTAAAAAAAAATGTATCTTTAGTTTTATTATTAATTTGTTTTTAGAATAAAAACCTCTAAATATAAATTGCATCATTTTACAAAATTTAATGGGTAAAGTGTGACTTCGGCCCTTGAAAACAAAGGTGTTCATCCGTTTGAACCAATTTGATGATCCAAATTTAACTAATTAAATTAGTTTTGATTTTTTTTCCAGGTTGGACTCGAATTGAACTAATTGAAATTTGATGTTAATTGGCTTTGGGTTTACAGTTTTTAAATTTGATTCAATCCGAATCAAACTAATTATTATTTTTATTTATTTTTAATGCTTAATTTATTTACTTTTGCATGTTGTTTTGAATCTTTGCGTTACATTTTGTGATGAATAATTTTATTTATTATTGATGAAGTTTTATGATTTAATCAATTCATCATGTGTTCTTTTTTATAATTTATGCTATTATTATTTGGGGTAAATCAACTGCACTCAAATATGTTGATTACATTCTTTTATGACAACATCATTCATTGAATGAGACAAAATTATGTTATTTTTATTTTTAAAAATTTTTTTATATTTTATTTTTGTTGGATATCCGATGATATGATCTGAATCAAATAATTCAACACTGAATTTGGTTGGGTTGGCTCGGGTTAGACAAAAAATATTCTAAAATTCAAACCTATTTTGGATTTTGTTTTTTCTCATATTTGAACTAAATCAATCCATGAACACCCTACTTAAAAATGTAGTTCACTGTCACTCAGGTTATTGAAAGTATATAAAGTGAAAAATGGTCCAAAGTGTAATATTTTTGTCATTTTAACCTCACTCTTGGAAGACCTTAGTTAAAATTAACGTTGATGTCTACATGACACACTTATTGTTATTTTTTTTTTCTTCTTAAACATAACTATTTATTATTATTTTAATCCCATAAAGTAATTTTAAATTTTTAATTAAGTCCTTATTTTCTCCTTCGCTTTCTTTTGTTATCCCTTATTCTCTTCACCTTCTTTTTGCACAGTTTGTTATGCTTATGAGATGCAGGCAACCATGAAACTATTATAGAACAAAACAAACATAAAATTATTGACTACATTTTGTTTAAATAGTTAAAAATAAAAAATATGTAACATTCTATAGCTACATGTGTATGTAACAGTCACTAAAAAAAGTTAGTGTAGTATACAGTGATCGAGGATAATAGAACAGCTTGAATGCCATTCCCACTAGAAAGGCAAGGGCTCCTGAGGTTGATTATATAATTGAAATTATTTCACGAGTAAATATTTACCTACACTTTATAAGTAGAATTTAATGTCTATGCAATGCACATCAATTTTACATATTATTTAATCATAAATCTGTTTGAATTATTTTTCAAATAATTATTTTAAAAATTAACAAATTTATTATGCATGATCAGTTGTGATTGAATAACTCTGTAAAAAAAAATTACCATTTTCCCCTTATAAGTATATAATTTAGAGAACCTATATAATCAATTATGTGAATTAAAGGCAAGGGATCTACTGACAGACGCTGGTTTGATAATTAGGTTGAAATCAATTGGAAGATTAGTTGGAAGAAGGTGAACAAGTATATACTATATGGATGCTTCTAAGCTATGTTAATTCATGTGCTGTCCTTTAAATTTCCAAGGAACTGAGTATTCCTTTCTCAATTTCATTCTCAAAGGTTCAGTTCAGAAAAAGAAAAAGTGTTTTCTTTGACGAGAGAGAAAGCCATAGCTTAAAATGGGACCAGGCAGTCTAGGCCCAGGAGGCCCTCCTGGTTGGGGTGCACCTGGCCCACCAGGCCCAGGACATTTCGGTGGGTTTTGCGATATCATTAGCACTTGGTAAGTAAACTTTTATACAGTATTTACACTATTTAAGAAGGATAACTCAATACTATTTGTTCCTATTAACCAGTAGAAATGGATGTACGGAACGCAAAATTTATTTATTTATCTTTTTGGAATCGAAAAGTGAAAAAAAAAAAAGAATGATAAAGAAAGTAGAGAGAGTGGTTAAATAGAGAAGAAATAGGTGAAAGAAAAGTATATAAAGAAAAATTTCTGTTCTATTATAAGTTCTTTTTTAAAAATAATAAATATCAAAATGACTTGTTTTTTTTATTTGTAAAATTAACAGATAGTATGACATCATAATTTTTTATACTGGTGCTTTGTAAAATTCAGATGGGTCTCACTACATTGATATTCACACAAATGAAAAAAAAAATGGTCTCGGGAAATATGTGTATTTCCCCCTTTTAACTAGTACCATTTGTTAAAGCTAATTTTGATTTTTTGTTTTGTTTTGATTCCCATTGATCTTGAACAGCCTCAACAGCAAAGAAGATACTATATTAATATGGATATAAGAAACACCCAGAAGTTTACAACGGACTGAGAACAATGTGCCTATTTGTGTCATAGGTAAGCTACTTGTTAATGGGATATATTAGAGATATTTGAGTCACAAAAAAACCCAAAGATAACCTAACCATCACGCCAGCATCCACAAAAAACATATTCTGAAGGTATACACTGAAGCCTAATGCATCATAACCATGAACAAATGTCCTGTATCCCAGAGAATTATGAACCTTATCCTCCTCATTTCCTTACGCGCACAGTACCACCCAAGAAAAACGCAATGCAATCAAACTAATATGCAGTTAAATTGCAACTGCAACACACAATTCTGGGTTTGACGTCCACTCATAGAAAGATGATTTGAATATAATTGTTTTGGCCCTCAAGCAGGACCATGATTTCAGCTTTATGTCATCTATAATCTTCTAAAAGTCAGGATTGCCTTCTCTGCCACCCACACCACTTTCCATATTTGATTGCTCTCTGTCTTTCCCACCCTCTGGCCATGTTCCATAAGGTGAATGAAAGGTGTTTATGGAAAAACCACCTCAATGGACATCCACTTATACGGACACATCCAAATGACATAAGAAAAGTTACATGAGAAAAACAAGTGAGTCACATCTTCTTGAACGAGATTACAGAAGGGACATATAGTACTGTTTTCCTCCAATGCTATCCCTCTGTCCAAAAGATTTACCTTGCTCTGTATTCTGTTCAGCAACAAGCGCCACGAGAATGCCAAAGCCTTGGAAGGTGCCTTGATGTTCCACAGAGTACTAATACCTTTTGGGGTAAATAATAAGTCAAGTGCCTAAATTGTAAATCAATGACAAATTAGTCTCAAACAAAAAATCCAATTTAGTTTCTAAATATGTTAAAAGTGTGACAATCACATTTCACTTTTAAATTTTATAAGACCATTTTGTCATTAAATTGTAATGTTTAAGAATCAATTTAACATTAAATTATATTTTTCTTAAACTGATTCCATTTAAATTATATGATAAGACTTAAATTATTGCACTTTTTACATATTTAATTACTAAATTAAAATTATCTATGGTGATACTTATTTGGGTATATTATTATTAGGTGATGGCAGTTTGTATTGTCTATGTTGCTGCTGTCTCCTGGAGAGTTGTTGCGGCCCAATGCTTGGTGGACCTCCTCCTGGGCCCCCTGGCCCAGGTTTCTGATAATCCATACTTAAGATCCATTTCAAGAGGAATCGAGGAAATTAAAAAAAGAAAAACATTCTGTGTGAGTGTAAGTGTGATGGTTGTTGTGGCAAGTGGCAACCCCTTTGGATTCTGCTACATTTGTTTTGAGGAAAATACTAACCAATGTTCTAAGAAAGTAAAGGGAGTCCGAAGCTTTTTGTCCAATTTAATTCCTAATTAAGTCCGATTCTCATCAGGAAAAAAGTGATATACCAAAAAATCTAAATTTTTGTTGAAATACACAAAATTATGTTTATGGTGACTTTTTTTAAAACTTTTCTATAATTTTTATAATAAATATATTTTTTAATTCTTTAATCAATGTCCTAAAAGCATTTATTAACAATAATCTTATTTTTAATTTTGTTTGACGGGGTTGTATTATTATCAAGCCCACTTCCTGCTGCTACTGATGTCTGAGTTCTGTTCTTTTGTTTCCCAGAGTATTCCGACTTATTTAAATACCAGTGCCTTTTAAGGCTGAACTGAAGCTGAATGTAAAATGCATAACTGTTTGATTTGGTGAGTTGACGTGTGAACTAAATGCAGAAGAAGCCATGATATTTTTACAATTATTTCTTATATCACTTTTTGCAATAGTCCTCCTGTTCTTCATCTCATATCATATTTATTTCTCTTGAGAATTAAATTTAATCGTGTGAATATCTGTTAATTTAAACCCACGAAAAAATTGGGTGTATATTATCAACCTCTCAATTCGACAAAAATACCATTTTTGCATCCCCTCAAAATAATTTAGTTCCTTTGTGTATGTTTTAATTTATTTTTTTAGATTCGTGTCATTTATTAATTTTTGAGTAAATAATACATGCACTACCAGATTAAAATATAAGATCCAATTGTGAAATTTCATATATAATTTTTTTAGTTTTTATAATAATTATCTTAAAAATTATAATAAAGATGAACAATGTAAAAACTTAAACTACCAATACTTACCTTCCAAATTCTTAAATTTTGTATTATTTAAATTAAATTGTAATTAATAATTTAGTACATAAATTAATATATATATATATATATATATATATATATAATTTAAAATAAGATAAATTAAATTTTAAAATTTTTATCATAAAATTAAACCTTTAAAAATTAAATCTGTCACCAAATTAATCTCTTAAAAATTTCAAATGTATAATATTCATCTTTATGAAAATCAAAGAGAATAGAAAATGAAATTTTGAGACTTAATTTGGTACTAGATTAAAACTGAGAAAAAAAATTCTTAAATTCCAACAATTAATCCTTATAAAAGATTATAATAACAATAAAAAAAATCTTTGAAAACTAACTTGATAACAATTTTTAAATGATTGCAATGGCAATAAATAGAATCTTTTCAAGACTTAGTGGCCAAATCTTTTAATATGGTCAGGTATGTATATATCAAAACCAAAATTAATAACCAAAATTAGATTTAAAGATTCAAAAAAAAATTAATTCAATTTTTTAAAGGCTTAGTAACTAAAATTTTAAGATAAAAAACAAAATAATAAATTATTAATGCATATATTTATATCAATATATGCTGACGTACTGGACACCTTTGAAGATTGTTTAATCTGGGAATCAAATAATGATATAAATAGTGTGTAACTAGAAAATTACTCACTTAACGTTGAATAACGAAAGGGATTAGATTTTCGCGAGACGAATACGACTTTTTTTTATATTGAGAATACGAGTTTTTTTAGTGAGGCCATAAAGCCATTATTAAATTCATACATGACCCAAAATTGGAGCAATTTTTTACATTTATCCCTAATAATAATTAGTATAGTTTTGCCCAAGTATTTCAACAGCCAGAGTACAACACTGATCAAGGAATCAAAGTACTAATTTTAAAAACCTTTACCACTTAACCTGCTGAGTGGGTAAAAATTAACAGGTAAGTGATCACACGATGTAACAAACTTGAAACTCGAGGGATACGTTCTTTTTAACGCTTTCAAATTTTCCTTAGACTAATTCCCCCACATCATATGCACAAAAATATGTCAAAATAACTACCCATTTGAATTACAGGATAGATGAATGCACTCAAGCCCCTTTTAAGCTTGGCTGAGATGAAGCACCTTAAAAAATCCTTTCTATTCCTCTTCATCATCGTCTTCTTCAGGTGCCTCTTTTAGCCACTACAAAAAGAAACGATAAAAATGGCTTACATAAGAAAGTAATGCTTCATTGCTTCTTATAGGGTAGTAGTGAAAACGCAGGTAAACATAACCAAGTTCTACAAGTGTGAAAAAATAGGCAATCATGCTTACCTGAATTAATTTTTGGGCCTGCTTAACAAAAACTTTATCTGCCTCGTCAGCATCTTTTAACTCGGCTTCCCAACTCAAAATAGCATCTTCTTCTAAAACATCTTCATTATACAAGTAGTGCAAAATCTGAAAGCAGTTAAGAAGTCATGACATGGGGGGAAAGCCGAATGAGGAGTGAATTGTGAGAATATAAAACACACTCCAATTACATTACAAATAGTATATGTGTGGCAGGAGAAGGCTACGGTTAAAAATGTCCAAAACTCAATACTAAAGAAGTACTTTGATGCTGCCAACAGATACACAAGAATGAGAGTATGAGAACTTTTTGAAACCTTTATTTTGCGTCAAAGTTCATTTCAAAACATTGTTAATTGACTGACTTTAGACAGGACAGCAATACATAAATTATGATTGATATTGAAGTAATTTCTATTTGAACAAAAGGATATAACATTATTAAAAATTGACTTTAGACAGAACAGCATTAAAACACCACACATTAACAAGCCTAAGTTATGCAAGATATAAAAATCAATTTAATAACTACGAAAGATATGCAGCCACGTTTATAGTTCAATGCATCTTTCAGATGTACACTAACAGAATGCGACATATCAATAAGCCTAATAACTTGCAGAAGATAAGCATACCCTTGTGAACAATGGAGCAAACTCCTTAGCAGATTCCCCACACATTTCTTCAAATTTAAGTATTACTTCAATCTGGAGTGAAAAAAAATTGAAAATAGGTAAGCAGAGGGCTGGCCATTATGTAATAATGGAAATCAAATAGGGAAGTGGTAGGTAAACTGCCACATTGTATTCAAGTTGAGCAAAATTCTATTATTGACAAAAACATTAGACAATTCACAAAAATAATTCAAAAAGATAGATCTTTTTTAACAACTCAAAGTTCATTAAACTAATGAAGTGCTTTTATGTTTCACACAATTAAAGATCTTTTTGCCTTTTCTCTTTCTTTAACCGACAAGTAATTTTAAAGACAACCACAATGTTAACTATTAGATGAAATAACCAAGCTCAAAGATCACTCAGCAGAGAATCCAAAAGTGATTTTATTTGATACTACCAGAGAAATCATAACTTTAGCAGCAGAAAAAACTAATAGTTTATATACTCCAAAACAAGTTAAAAAACCATGTCAAGAACAAAAAATGCCATGCATGCCAATGTAGATGTTTAATCAGCATGAGAAAAAGGCAACAACACTTGAGTAATCCAGCCAACATGCAGCAAAAAAGCAGCATTGTGTGTTTAATTTTGCAATTTTGTGCGTTCTACAGAATGCTTTAGAAAAAAATAAGAAAAATATTGACAAGATAGTCATAAAATTTACTAATTAAAATTGCTAGTACAGAAGCAAACATGAATAGCTTAAACAAGTAAAGGGGAGAGAATTGACATATGCACCTGCTCATCTATGTCAGTCAGATAGGATGTAAGAGCCTTTTTCCATTTTGTAAATACAGCCTGAACATTTTGAAGCAAACCATCTGAAACATATTCATCCAAGCAATAATAAAATCAATAAGCAAACATTAAGAATATACAAAAAATAAATAAACAAAAAAACAACTAAAAATGAGTAACATATTTACACAGTCAATCCCATGTACAAAGTGATAAAAAGTAAAATCAGATGAGAAACAGACCCAGTAGGAGAAGTCAGCTCCATGGATCAAATCACACCATCAGACTATCAAAGAGTTTTTTTCTTTTAATGACAATCTAGAGTAAATTGTTTTTCCACGATTTCTCCTAATATTTTCTTAGGTCTTCCTCTACCCCTTTTAAACACTCTTCCATTTGACTCACTTTTCTCACTAGAGCCCACAGTCGATTAGTTTATCCCAATCATTCTGTATATTTTGTTATTCAGACTCTCTGACAAGGTCAAGATACCAAGTTTTACAAGTATGCTCAAGTTCTAAATTAAATTCTACAAGTTATTTCAATTTAATAAGAAAGGAATACCATATAAAGAAAACAAACGGAAAAGATTAAAAATATTAGGTAGCAATAGAAAGAAGGGGAAAGCTCACCAGCTGAACTATGGGGGGTATCTAAAGCATACTTCATCATGGCATAAAATACAGCTCCAGCACAATCAGCAGCTAGCTTATTGTATGACAACCTACCAAATAAATGAAGCCAATGTTACAATAAATGCATGTCCACTGAATGCATATTTAAATTGTCATCATATAATAAAACAATCAAAATTGCAGAAAATAGTTCAATACGCACTCTGAAGATGTCACCTTCTAGACAAAACAGAGTGGCAATTCTTTCACATATTTAAACGAGCAGTTGGAAGTTGGATGGCATAGAAAAGGCACAATTCTATTACTTTTCAAGTAAAATGAAACAATTAGTTTGGTCATTTGATTCCTCCTCCTAAGCTTTTGCACATAAATTAAGAAATTCTATGTTACAATCACTTGTATAAGCTTCATGATTAAGTTTATGATATAAGCTCGGATGTCATGAGCTTATTTAATAAGGGCTTTAGTTGTTTACCCAAACATGACCTTAATGTCGCCCATGAAGAGAGAAATAAATACAATTTTTTCACATGACAAAAACTTGTGAAATTTTTACAAGAGAATCCATTCCTCTGTGCGTGTGCGTGTGCGTGTGCGTGTGCGTGTGTGTGTAAATCACATGAAAAGCTATGGATCTACATTCAACTTTAAAGAATACATATAAGTATATTACTTACTTCAAAGAATTGATCTCTAAGATCAGATGGCTTTCTTGTATGTTTTCATGCACAGCCCTGAGAAAGGTTGCTTCAACCTGCAAATGATGGAGTATTTAAAAATCTGATATCCATGCAATGCATCTGACATGAGTTTAAAGGTCAAAATCCTAACCTCTTTATCAAAGTAATAAGAGTCATCTCTAGAATCTTCATGATCATCATCATCTGAATAATTAGAATTAGGTTTCAGCTCTCCAGAAGGTGGGAGAAAACTATCATCATGAGTTAACTCCAGATCATCTTCCATAGTTTTAATTGCCTCCAGAATTTTATCTTTAGGAATAGGCGCCACCGAATGCCTCCACTCTTCTTCATGGCTGCCTTCACATGTTGACCACACATGTCCAGCCCCACCCATACCTAGCTGATCAATAAAGAAAGTGTACTGAGAAACAATAAATTCCCTAACCAAATATTGGGGTTCATTTTGGTAGTCCCTCCAAAAAAAGGAGTGTAATATTGCATTTTTGTAATCAATATTAGCTACTTATTTTGTTATTGCTAGTGTAAAAAGAGAGATGAAAGTTGGTAAGCAAGTGACAAAGCAAGAGAAAACCAAATAATTTTACTTTTTATTGAAAAACTAAGAGACTGCTGACACGGACTATGGCATGACAGGCGGGGAAGTGGAGGCCATGAACAGAGTTGAGGCGATTATATTAGCTACAGTGCTTAACGATTGCAGAGGTGCTAGCTGGCAACATTTGTAGTGAAGATTGAAGTGACGTGCTTCCATAAAAATTTGCAATTTAGCAATGAAATGTTGCAAATGCAATAATGTTTTGAAAACAAAATAAAAATTTAATGGCGACTATTTATCAAAGAGGTCCTTATTAAATAATTTAGTAATTTATTTTTTAAGAAAATAAATCTAAGCTTAATCTTCATGATATACCAAGAACAAGACATACTGAAATAATGGTGAAAAATTAAAATCATAATCTAAAAGCCTTATGGAACTAACCTCTGAAGCAGGACTAAAATGTGTCCCAGTACTTGGGAAGCAATCTCTACATCTGATTTATCAACTTGGCTGCCTATGACTGTATACATGAAAAAAGTGATTGAAAGGTTTAGCAAATGTATTTATTCTATTAATCAATACACAGCATAAAGCAAAATAAATTTGTTTATAATTTAACCAAACATAGAAGGTACAATTAGAATAGTGGATCAAATGGAGGACAGCCTGATAATATTGTTCACCACAAGAATTTTCATTGCAAGATTATTGGAATCAAATAAATCAACTCATAGTTTTAACTATAACAGCTAACAAGGTCAAAATACTTGTTTGAAGCATTGAATGCAACAAATTTGAATTATAGCGTACAAAATTATCAGTGGTTATAGTTTTGCTTTAAGAACCTAAAAATTCTCTCTCTGATTTTGTTAACTCCAGGCAATGTTTCATATGGCTATGAATATCACATTTTGCAAAGCTAATTTAACAGCAGGAGAATAAACAATAACAGCAGGAGAATAAACAATACCACTAGTACTATCAGCATATTCAAGCTCCTCGTCGCTATCTTCCTCAATTGGCTGCTGAAATAGAGATACCTTTGAATAGGGAGGAACAACAAATTCTGGCCCAACTACAACCTGGAAGCATAAAATTCCTGGATGCATCAAAAGCTGTATACATAATATATTATTGACAAAAGACAGTCTGTATATTTCCATCTCACAATGATTAATTGAAATAATTAAATAAACAAGCAAAGTGAATTTCAAACGCTTATTAGATACACTAACTCAGTCGAGAAAATGGAAGTAAATCATTAAATTCATATCTATACAGCATAAGAAAAAAATAATAGCAAATTTACTCTCTTATCTCTAAATAGAATTCCAATAGGCATTTTTAAAAGAAATCATCAATAGTTAAAAATAACCTTATATCACAATTTAAACTATTCATGGTAAATCCAAATTATAATGTATATATTTAAAGATATTTATTTATTTGAATTATGATATAATTTATATATTAAAAATATTTATTATTCATAAATTTGAATTATATAAAAATAAACACTTATCTGTGCATTACACAAGCTAAGATACTAGTAATAATTAATATTATAACACTATGATTTAAATTATTCTCAACACTTTATTTTGGTCTGAAACCCTCTGTTTCCAAAAGCCACTTTGGGATCTGAGTTAGGTGGAGCCACTCATGGGAGAAAAATTTCACATGCCAGTACACCAATTTTCTTTGTTCACAAAGCTTGAAACCAAGACCTTACATAAGAGAAACCAAGCTCCCTGCTATACCAAGTTTCGGTACATCAAATAAAGTATTTAGTTTGAAAGATTTTGATGCTCTAATTTAATGACAACACAACTATTGTGATGAAGCATAAACAGTTTTGAAGCAAGTCAAAACAAAGGAGAAACAAGAAGGAAGAAATGATGGCTACTAGCATGGTATAGATAGTATGAGGACACAAACCTTAAAAGACAAAATAACACCAGGTTCCAGAACAGCCCCCGACTTTATAGTCACCCCATCACATATAATTGCATGCTGGAGTTTACAGCCATCTTCTATGATGATGTTATCCCATATATAGCATCCCTCTATGATAACATTTGACCCAATTTTACATCCTTCACCAATAACAGAATTTGAAATTTTAGTGTTATTCCCAATTTTGGTGTCAGATCCTATGACAGTGAAAGGGCCAATAACAGCAGACTGCAATTGTGATATTTCTGAAAGGAGAGAAAAGAATTTGTTAAAATAGAATACACATTAAATGCAGTTTATATAACAGTTACAGTTATGTAACTGTCAACTAACTTGAGTTAGTTAGTGACAGCTGTCAAACAGCTGTCCTAACTAACTGTCTAACTAATATCAATCTAACTACCAACTATAGTTAGACTCACAACATGACTAAAAGAAAAGAAAGAGTTACACCAAGTATATAAGAGAGTAGTATTTTACTCCCTTAAGTGTTTTTTACTTAGTTTCTGTATCTCTTGTAATCAGAGGTTAGTTAACTGTTTCTCACAGTTAACTAACTCAGGTTAGGTTAGTTTTCTGTTAGACAGTTGTAAGTACAACTGTCAACAGCTATATCATTTTGTTATGCAATTGCCTAACAACTTTATCATTCTGTTATACAACTGCCTACTGCTTCATTCCCCAATCTATGGTCGGGTTGAATCCTCATCAATACAGAAACACTTTCCTCTCTCTTCTCCCTAAATCTCATTATGGTATCAAAGAGCTAGGTTAGATCCTTGCTTCTGAAAATGGCTTCTGCAAACAACAATTCTTCTCCGCCACCACATCCGTCTCCTCCTCTGCCGCTGGTTCAGACGCCAGCACCGCTCCTCTGTCTCATTCCCGCACAATGTAACAGCGAAACTCACAGATTCCAATTACCTTCTATGGCGTTCTCAGGTTCAACCTGTAATCATCGGGCATGGTCTTCTTGATTACATTCTTGCTCCGCAGATTCCGCAGAAATTTCTCACTGTTGAAGATCACAACAACAACATCGTTAGCGCTGCCTATCATTTCTGGGAGCAACAAGATCAATTGATCCTCTCTTGGCTTCAATCGACTATTTCAGAAGCAGTTCTTCTTTGCATCATCAATCGCGTAACCTCATGGCATCTGTGGGATCGATTGCATGAGCACTTTCAATCCTTTGCGTGTGCGAAGAAGAAGCAATTGCATAGTGAGCTTTGTTCTTCTTCTCTTGAGAATCGTTCAATAACTGCTTATATGTTACACATTCAATCCCGAATTGATTCACATGCATCAATTGGAGACTCAATTTTAACTAGCGCTCACATCGACGTGATTCTTAATGGTTTGCTTGATGATTATCGCACAATTTGTACTATTCTAAACAATTCGAGTGATCCTCTAAGTTTGGACGATGTCACTTCTATGCTACTGGTTGAGGAATCTAGCATTGAAAAGTCTCGCAAGAAGAATTTGGGCTCATTGAATCTTGCTGAGGGTTTGAATTCCAATTCTGCTTCTGAAGCTCAGGTTCATCTAACTCAAGGTAACACACACTGCTCAAACTATGATTCTGCGTATGGTAATCAAGGGAGGGGTGACGGAGGCCGTTCGTATGATTGAGGTGGTCGTGGTGGAGCTCGTGGATGTTTAAATTTCATATTTTAGATTTATTGCTTGGATTTTCTTTTGTTAAGACATTATTTATTTTATTGATATAATTGACTAATTGTTAAGACTTTATTTACATTTGTATTGAACTTAATTTGATTGTGTTGTATTTTTATTGAAATTGAAATTCTTTTAAAACTAGGCCCGCGGACTGGCCCGTTTGACCCGCTGGGCGGGGACAGACCAATTTATTTGGTCCGTGTAAGAAAACGGGACAGGCTGGCCCGGTCCGCTGCCAATGCGGGCTTATGCAAGCGGGCCTTAAGCGGGGCGGGCCGACCCACTTACCCACCCCTATTAGTTGGTGGCTACAAGCTTACCAAAACAGGCTCTGAGGTTTTTCTGATCCTACCTTGTAGCGCTCTGTAGTTGGTGCTCTACAGCATGCTACTATCACACATCCAGTAATTAGTTTCTCTATCAACAAAGTTTGTCAATTTATATGTCAGAACAACATTGGGTTGCTGTCAAAAGAATCCTCAGGCATCTAAATGGCACACTTCATTTTGGGCTGGAACTGGAACCCATTTTTTCTACAAAGCACTACTCTGTTCATGCCTTTTGTGATGCTGACTGGGCTTCAGATCCTGATGATCGAAGGTCTACCTCAGGTGCTGCTGCGTTCTTAGGCCCAAATCTTGTCTCTTGGTGGTCCAAAAATCAATCTATTGTGGCTAGGTCCAGTACCGAGGCAGAGTATAGGAGTTTGGCTTTGGCAACAGCTGAAGTAACTTGGATTCAGTCCCTGCTGACAGAGCTCAAAGTTCCTCATGCTCCACCAGTTATTTTCTGTGATAATATGAGTACTGTGTCCCTTGTTCATAACCCTGTTCTACACTCTTGCACCAAACATATTGAGCTGGATTTGTTCTTTGTCAGAGAGAAGGTTCTCGGCAAACAGCTTCAGGTTGTCCATGTTCCAGCAGCAGACCAGAGAGCTGACATCCTTACCAGAGCTGTATCTCCCTCCAATTTTCTAATAAATAGGAGCAAACTCAGAGTGGTTGAAAAGCATTCTGCCAACCACTGCTGAGTTTGTGGGGGGGTATAAGAGAGTAGTATTTTACTCCCTGAGTGTTTTTTACTTAGCTTCTGTATCTTTTGTAATCAGAGGTTAGTTTTCAGGGGTATAAGAGAAACAGTTAACTAACTCGAGTTAGGTTAGTTTTCTATTAGACAGTTGTAAGTACAATTGTCAACAGCTTTATCATTCTGTTATGCAACTGCCTATATGTACTGCTTCATTCCCCAATCTATGGTTGGGTTGAATCCTTATCAATACAGAAACACTTTCCTCTCCCTCCCTCTCTCCCTCTCTCTCTCTCTCTCTCCTCCCTAAATCTAGTTAGCATACTCCTACAGCACACCATACTATAATGTAATCCTATAAACAATTCACCAGCATGCCCAATAGAAACTAAAAATTTCATCCATACCCGAAGCACGGTACATTCCTTGCCGTTCGAGTTTAGTAGCTGTGTTTCCAAAATTCATTACATCTGGCACTAGTGGATATGTCCATCGATGAATTATATCCTTGCTGACGGTGTCGTAGCCTCGGAAATTATCGATCCTTGCAGCATAATCCGAGTGGATTTCATGAACAAAAATTTTGTACCCCATTATCTGAAAGAAACATATGGTCAATGTTGATGTGGTGTACATAGAATGTAATAATTTAAAGAATATTTGGAATAGAATATATAAGCAACACAAATGACGAGCTTGTAAACCAAAACATTTGAAGACAGGAAATGCATAAGTTTATAAGACTGGTTAGTTGTCATAAGTCCAATGCGTGTCCAAAAATTGTTGGAAAAGTGTCCTAGTATGGAAATAGGAGATTATTCAAGTTCCAACACATGCAGACACATGATCACTACAAAAAAGCACTGTTTTATATGACCTCATCAACATGACACCTCTGGAGGAATGTCAAAGGTTCATAGGAGATAAAATTTAAGTATATTCTTCAAGTAAAATGAATATTTAAAAAATCAAAAGGATGATTTTTTTCCTTCCAAGAAAGACTTAAGGAAGATCTTCAGAAAGAATTGCAGAATCCATAGTACCAATTACCAAAACACAAGATATCTCAATGAAGCACATGGAAGAGAAATTACATCATCAACAAGCAATCCCTTGACAAAATGACGCCGTAGATGTTGGTAATCAAAATTGTCTGTAAATAGGCTAAGGACTTCAGGTGAGCAGATGTCAATGTAACAATCCTGCAGAAAAGATATTGTTAACCCAATGAGCTCAAAAAATTTAATAATGTTGTCTCTAGCCAGAGATATGACTCTACAAAATACTAGCAATTAGCAAAGCAATAATAACAACAGTAAATAGTTCATCAACTAACTGAAATTAAACTTAGATGGATGGGTAACACATTCGATTGAGAATCAATAGATCATTTCTGAGCACTCAATCATGAGATAAACATCATTGGAACTCATTAATTGTTCCTATACAGTAAAAATTTTCATGGGTGTGAATTTAAATTCGTAATTTTGTCCAGGAATTAGTTATATGTGTTTTTTACAAATAAGTACCAGCAATCCAATTCATTTTTGCAAGAATTTAAATTGAAGTTAAGCAGAAATATCTGAAGATAAGGGTTCAACCTGCTTGTCATGATGCAGAGAGAGTGAAGGATTATCAAAAAGCAATGACTTGTCAAGATGTAGTTTTCCTTTTGATTGGTCTGCCTTATCCTCATAATACAGAAGTTGCTTGGTATTAGGATCAATGGCCATGAAAAGCTCATCAGTACCAAGTCGAGACTGATGGATAGCTGGATTAGGTTTTGACCGTTTAATGACCATAGTCATTACAGCATTACTATCTTTCTTCTTCCTTTCTTTATGCTCTAGAAGTGCTTGAGTAAGAGACATATTGCTTACAGTATCTCCACTGATAAGGACAAAGTCTCCATGTATCTTCAATGAACAAACAATTCAAAAGTGTTAGTATACAGAGCTTAAGGATAACTAATCAGACAGTGACAAATAGCAGCATATTTTAAAAATGGTAAAAGTATTTTCTAAAAATGCAGTAAATCCTAATAGTAATTAGGATAGGTTGGTGGCGGCCGATACGTGAGGTTCTAAAATCTTCCTTTTTAAAGAACCTATAAAACAGCGCATGCAGAAATTTTCATCATAAAGCTAATAATTTTAAATAAAAAAAAAAAACAAAGAGAGAGGTGATAACGGATTATTATGCTTTAAAAGACTAATATCTGTTTATGATAAATAAATAAAAAATGAACCAAAGGGTAAGATTACAATAGCCAAATCTATTCTAAACTAGGAGCAGTAGAAGATGCCCCTTAATATCTATATAATGTCAGTATAAAATATTTTACACTCCCAACCAATCAGAAATCATGGTTGGAGTGATTTCTAAGGCAATTATAGTAAAAGTCAACAAACTTATCATATATGACAATTTATGATTGGATTTTGCTCCTTCTGAAAACCAATTCTACTAAGAAGAACAACAACAACAATTGTTTAATAGTACAATTCTAATAACAAATTTTCGAGTATTGCAACACAGTGTCTTTAGAGTTGAACAGAAAGACATACCACATTGCGCTCGTAAATTACACGTAGCGCATCTCCAGCGCTGACAGAATTCTGCGACTCTACAGTCGTCACCGTAAAATTAGGTTGAGAGAGCCACTCAGATTTCTCGAGGTAGCTAATGACCTGCTTGGAATGAGAACAACAGAAAACGAAAACATCTTCGACGCCAGCGGATTCGAGCCAAGTGAGCGTGTAATTTATCATCGGAACATTCACGAGCGGCAGCAGCACCTTCAAAACCAAAAGTAAAAAAACAAATAAGCAAATAGAAAATGTAGGAAGATTGAAGAGCGTTGTAGTAAGGTAGGTTTACTTTGGGGCGTTCGAGTGTGATAGGTCTGAACTTGGTGGTGAAACTATCAGCCAAGAGAATGGCCTGCAACGGAACCCGCACCAGTTCGTCGGGGTCCTCTGAAACCCTTTTCTTCTGTGCGCCCATTTTATTTTGATTTCGATTCTTTTCTGGTTCCCGCACTAACAATTCATTTAAAAATCGAGAGAAGAAAACCTCAACACAAATTTGCAATGACTAGAATGGAGTGTATGGGTTTATTCAATTTGATTTCATTCTCCTCGCCCTCTCTTCCGCCACACACACAAAATGGAGCTGCCATGCCATGAATTTGATCGGGCCCGACTACATTCTTTCTTTTTTTGTTTTTCTAAAGTCCAAAAGGCCTTTGTACTTTTGGGCTCAAATATATAATATAGCCTCATCCTATTTACACCTCTTTTTACTGCTCCTCACACCGCCCACTTAATTTTATTTTTATTTTTTGATAAAATACTATACTAATTTCCATTATATAATTACATAAATTATTTTCCAGAATATAAATGTTTTTGGTAACCACATGACCTTTGGTTCCGTTTAAAGCTCTTTGTCAACTAAATTACACCAATTGGGTTTCATAATGTCAATTTTACATTTCAAAATCTAGTTTTTGTAACATAGATCAACAAGTATTTTTACATAAGTAATCATGTTCAAGTCAAGTAACTTTTATAATGCAACTGTGTACCAAAACTCAAACTCTGAAACATTTAATTAAACTAGAACCATCCAACTTCATCTAAACCATGTCCTCCATATGAAATATAATTAAACTAGAACAATCCAACACAAAAATATACATACATATACACACACACACACACATATATATATATATATATATATATATATATATATATATATATATATATATATATATATATAATCCATACATAATAATATTAAATTTGAGAATTTATAAACAGGTTTGAATTACATGGGTCAAAACTAGGTAGTTTCTCAAAATTTAGATGATACTTATTATCATTGGATGGTTTGTAATAATTTGGTTTGATTACAAATTGAATTTAAATTTAAATATCAATACATTTATTTGTTATTAAAAATATATCTCGATTAAACCATGTGAATATTCAAATCAAACATTCAAAATCTTTTATAACTCAAGTTTTTATAACTGTACTTTTTTATAATTTATTTGTATTTAAAAATATTTATAAGTTTAATTTTTTCTAAAATATTAGAATAATAAAATGTTTTTAGTATATGTTTTAGATATTAATTTTCTTATAATTAAATTTACAATAAGAAAAATTTAAATATATATTTCAGATATAAATTTAGAATAATTAATTTTCTGATAATTTTTTTGAATGTATTTATTAATATAAAAATTTATTTATTTATAAAATATATTATAATTAATTAATGCAAAATTGAATAGTATTATGAAACTTGTTTGTTATTAATCAATTATAAATAATCCAACAATTACATATTTAATTCTAATTATTCTCAATCAATTATAATTCATGCCTAATATACATCAAACTGGTTAATGTTTAATTCTAATTATTTTCAATCAACTATAATTTGTATCAAACAGTTGAATATTCCGTGTCAATTATAATATGTATCAATCAATTATAATCCGTGCCAAATGCATAATAAAATTAACTAGTGGATTATTATTTTTTTAAAATTAAAATGTAATTTATTGGTTAGCTAACTTCTAGCAACCAAATTATTATTGAAAATAATGAGATTTTTTTGGTGGATACAAACCCAATATTTCATCCATACATATAATCAATGAAAAATTTACCACCAATAAATAAAAAAACAAATAAATTGAACCTGTAAAATAAAATATAAAAAATTGGTATTTAAAACCAAAAATTTTCTCACCACTATTTTCGCTAACCGGCTATCATATTACTTTGAAGATTCTCTAATAAAATTTGACATTTAAAATTTTAGGTGAACTTTACCATGTAGAAAATGTTAAACGTTTTTTTTTTTAAATCAACCTCGTGATGGAAATGAAATATGTATATTATAAAGCTATTTTCTTCTGTACATCGCAAAGTTATTTTAAATGATATATCACTTTAATATCCTAAATAACTATTTAATCTATGAAATTATGAACTAGTTTTTAAAATTTAAAAAATTAATAGATAAATAAAATAGTAAGTGGATATTCAGTAAATAAGATAATTAAGTGAAATTAATAAATTTAATCAAACAAAATTAATTCTTAATTAGTAATTAAATTAAAACTACATGTAACTTGTGAGATTATCAGTGAAAAAAATAAACTCGTGGATATTGAGATTTTACAAGCAATACTCCCTGATATTGTATTGGAAACAATTCTTCCTATTCCTTATGATATACAAGTGAAATAATTTAAAATGACATAATTTCAACTAATATGTTAGTTACCATTCCAATCAGCATTATATGTCACATTTTTTTTCTGTTAACACAATTATCATTTAGGTTAAAAAAGATTAAAATAAATTTATTAAAAAATATAAATGATCAAAATAAAATAAAAAATACTAAAATATAAAAGATCAAAAAAGACATTTTTAAAAAAATACTTTAGCATTATAATGTTTGATGTATGATGCATAAGACTTATATTATGATTATGATGCTGAAATCATCTTAGCATGACCTGTTTACCACAAATAATCAAATACCAAAATTTATGACAATATAGTTTAATAAATACATAGTAAAATAAATTATTTTTTTTCTTTACTTGCTTATTGAGGGGGACATGATATGCAAGCTTGTGCTTACATATAATTTCAAATTGCTTAAATAACTTTAATTATATATAAATTAAATTATTCTAATATAAATATAAAAAAATAAAAAAATATTTACTTTTAGTATAAACATGCTTTAAAAATATTTGTTTTAGTATGATAATATACTTTAAATTTGTTTGTTTTTAATTAAATTTAAATTTTGTTTTTGTTTGTTTTAGTATGAATATCCTTAGAAACATATACCCGCATACCAACATATATATATATATATAATATAATAATATAAGAATTTATAAATTGTAAATTTAAAATCGATGTAAAACATGTGTTATTATATTAATAAATAAATATCAACGGCTTGCATTATGATTTGTTATGTGATCCCCGCATTGCTCGCTTATTTGTTTTCCGTTGTCTCTTCTTTTTTCTCAACGATTGTCTTTTATTTTTCTCCGAGTTTTCCTCTTATGCTACAACCAAACAGATATCGGCAACATTCTCTCAACTCATTCATTATTCTTTTTGTTTCTCCTCATCGTTTGTTTCGTTTTTGCTCTCTCCTTGGAATCATTGCACACAGCTTAAAACTGAAAACTCAAAAGTTCACATTCCAATCTGTTAGGAACTCGAACCAGAGTTTGTTTCCTTTTATTTCTCTTTTCACCACAAAATTAATATTACGTGCTCTTTCCACGTTAAACGTTTTCACGTTCATTATATCACGTGAATTAATGCTGAACTTATGGTTAGACAAATTATCTTTACATGTTTTCTAATGCTATTAGCCTTCCATGAATCTTACTTTTCTGTTCTCATTGCAGAGACTTTAATTTGTTGTTGCAATTTATAAGATTGAAATTAAGGAGGCTCTTGAAATGAGTGCAGCTCCGAAAATTATATATATGAGTTTGGATTGTAAAGTGGCATTGCACGTTGTATAACTCAAGAAAGAAAATCCGAATTTGGTTGCAAACTGGTTCTGTGATTGAGGGTTGACAAAATGGGTGGTGAATTAAGTTACGTGCTTTTAAAAACGCAAATGCTAACTTCAGATCATGCCTCCGTTGTGTCCATGAACATTTTTGTGGCCCTGCTTTGTGCTTGCATTGTCATTGGCCATCTACTTGAGGAGAATCGGTGGGTGAATGAGTCTATCACTGCCCTTTTGATAGTAAGTGATCATCACTTTATAATTAATATAAATACTATAAATAAATTATTATTCATATGTATGTGTGTGCGCGCATGTGTAAATTATAATAACATAAAAGACTGAATTAATTAATTAATTGCTATTTGCAGGGTATTTGCACTGGGATAGTCATTTTGTTGTTGAGTCGCGGTAAAAGCTCGCATCTTCTAGTTTTCAGCGAAGATCTTTTCTTTATATACCTTCTGCCACCTATCATATTTAATGCCGGGTAAAGTTTTCAGCACCAACTAGCTGTCTAATGAATCATTGTCTAATTAATTGGCACCCCAATGAAAATTATTTTGTGTTTTCCTGATCTCTAGTTGTTCTTGTACTTAGAGCAAGGTATACATGATTATTCCAGGTTTCAGGTGAAAAAGAAACAGTTTTTTGTTAACTTCATTACCATTACCCTGTTTGGAGTTGTTGGTACATTAATAAGTTGTAGCATCATAACTTTCGGTATGTCTTTTTTCACTCTACATGGATTTCATATGTTGTTCTTTAAAATTTAACATAGACTTGGTTTCTCAGATTATAATTAATTTGTTACCGAGTACTAACCTAAATTTGTTAAGCAAACTGTCTTCATTGGAAATTTTTTAATTCTTATCTGACTTAAACTTCTGAAGCATTGTTTCAGGTGTCACGCAAATTTTTAAGAGAATGGGTTTTGGTAAATCACTGGATATGGGGGATTATCTAGGTATTATATTATTCAAACTTATCTATTTGGCAACTTGTCAATTGTCAATCTGTTTTGTGACTCAATTTTTCAAATTTTTTCAGCAATTGGTGCAATATTTGCTGCTACAGATTCTGTCTGCACATTGCAGGTTTGGAACGATATGTGCCTTTTTCGCAATGTAGCAGCAACGAAGGTGTCAATGCTAAGTACTGAATTTATAAATGATGTTGCAGGTGCTAAACCAGGATGAGACACCTTTACTGTACAGTCTTGTATTTGGCGAGGGTGTTGTGAATGATGCTACATCTGTTGTGCTTTTTAATGCAATAAAAAGTTTTGACCTCAACAAAATTGACCCCAGAATTGGTTTGCATTTTATTGGCAACTTCTTGTATTTGTTCACCGCAAGCACCCTGCTTGGGGTCTTGGTAAGCTACCTCGCTCCTTCTAATTCATGTTCTCTTTATGTATGATCTCAAGAAGTGATTTATGATGATAATGGTTTATAACCACTAATCATGTTCTGAATTTGGATTTGCAGAATTACAATAATATATTTCTTAAATTTTATGAAATTTCATACATAATTACATATATAGATATGTATCATATCCAATATATATATATATATATATTTGATACTTATCCTATATATTTGGAACATCGTAACAGATACGTATTGCATTTGTGCATCATAGGGTCTAATATGTCTATATCATCTTGCAGGCTGGTCTACTTAGCGCTTACATTATTAAAACGCTGTATATTGGCAGGTATCTTACTGAGAGAACTGTTTTTACCATCGCCATTGCCGTTCAGCAATTACTATCATAGTATTCTATTGTTTTATATTCTATATTCTGTAGATGCAGTTCCTATGATTTTTTTTTTCGACTCGGAGTCTCTGTATGTTTTATCTTGATCACAGGTTTTTTAAACCTACCATGAAAATAATTTGTGATAATTTTTTAGCTGTTCAACAAATTGCTCACTCATTGCAGGCACTCTACAGATCGTGAGGTTGCTCTTATGATGCTAATGGCATACCTTTCCTACATTCTGGCTGAAGTAAGTTTTAAAGAACTTCAGAAATATTTTGTAGAGTATGTCTTTTTGAGCTCTATATCTATTTTTTCTTGTGAAAGGGTTCTGATATATCTACAAGTTCTGCAGTTATGGTATCTGAGTGGCATTCTTACTGTATTCTTCTGTGGGATTGTTATGTCTCATTATACTTGGCATAATGTGACTGAGAGCTCGAGAATAACTACCAAGTATATCCTCTAGACATTCTTCAAGCTAAGTTATATATGGATCTATTTGGGTTGGGGGTAGTAACACTGTCTAATTTGATTTATTAAAACTTGTTGTTACAGACATGCTTTTGCAACTCTCTCATTTGTTCTTGAAACCTTTATCTTCCTTTATGTTGGTATGGATGCCTTGGACATTGAAAAGTGGAGGTTTGTTAGTGATAGGTGAGTCCTGCATTCTCTCAGAGACCAGTGAAAATAATCATTAACACCTTGCCCCTTTTTACTCGTGAAAGATTGTAGGATCATGTGTCTCCTAGTCAACAAATGGTTTCCTCAGACTTCCTTTTACTTGTTATAGAAAAACAATTTGTGTAACTCACTCAGTTTCTTCTGCAGGCCTAAAACATCTGTCGCTGTGAGTTCAGTATTATTGGGTCTAGTACTTGCTGGAAGAGCAGCCTTTGTTTTTCCCCTATCCTTCTTATCCAACCTCACTAAAAAGACGCAAAGTGAAAAAATAAGTTTCAGGGAGCAGGTATGGCTAGATTTCTGCAAGTATTCTCTGTCAGGGTTTTTAGGATTGTCAGGTTATGTTGACAAATTTTTCATTCTAGGTGATAATTTGGTGGGCTGGTCTTATGAGAGGTGCTGTTTCAATGGCACTTGCCTACAATCAGGTAAGAGCAACATGTGGCATGTGGGGGCTGTTTAAAACCTCGGATACAATCGTGAAGTTTGATATTTCTAAAAGTGACACTCTTGTAAAATGCAGTTCACCTTGTCGGGTCACACTGAACAGCGAACCAATGCCATCATGATCACCAGCACCATTACTGTTGTGCTTGTCAGCACAATGGTAAGACGCATGCTTCTTCTAAATTTGTTTGACATTTCATGGTTTTGTTAATATAGAGATTTTGCTTTCTGCTTCGATCATAATTACTCCTAGGTTAACCATTTGATAATTGTTATAGCTCACATATATGACAGGAAATTCAAAATCCACAGCTTCAAAAGAAAATTCTTTAGAGGTGGTGCTGACACAATTTAATTACTACTTGTCAGGTGTTTGGTTTGATGACTAAGCCACTCATAAGGTTTTTGCTGCCTGTTAATCCCCTTCCTAAACGCAAAAACAGTATGGCAAATATAGATTCATCTAATAATTCCCCCAAATCAATCACTGTGCCCTTTCTTGGAGGCTCCCAAGATTCTGAAAACGAATTTGATGGCAGTGAAATTCATCGTCCAAGCAGTATTCGTGCCTTACTAACAACTCCAACACATACCGTTCATCAACTATGGCGTAAGTTTGATAATTCATTTATGCGTCCGGTTTTTGGTGGTAGGGGATTTGTTCCTGTAGCTCCGAACTCGCCAACCGCTCGCAACATTAATCAACAGTGGCATTAAGAGTGCCCAGAAACTTGTATTTTTTTAAACTGAAAATTTTGTGAAGATCAAGCAACGCATTTATAAAACCGCGGTAAGTTTGGTAGAGTTTTTTGGATAGTGAGAAAGCTTGGTACCATGGGTTCCATCATCCTGTACAAGTAATGCCACTAGTGTGAGAATTGTAAATTTTCAGTTATGAACTCATTTTCTTTCTTCTTTTTTAATTTAAGCTAAGATTATTAGGAATTACTTATTACATTATAAGCACTGTCATCGCATGCAGCCGAAAAAGACAAAATTTTAAAGACATAGATTGGAATATGAAAAGTTATTCGATTGTAAAATTAAGAATGGAAAGTGAAAAAAATATTAATCATGATCTATTTTGTACTATGACTTAACCCCAATTTCCCCCTCCTCCAAACTATGAAATCTTTGCTTGGTTCTATTATAAAATATCCAAACAATAAAATGACATTTTTATTCCATTCCATCTCATTATTTTCCAATTCATTTCATTTCATTCTCTGTTACCAATCTAATCATAGCCTCAAGTCATCAGAAAAATCTCACATTTCTCGAGTATCATATCATATTTCAAGCACAAACTAATACAAGAAATAAGGATAACCACTAACACATACTTCAGGCAAAGTAACAATTTGATTAAGCATCAAGTGTCTACATATAACCCTCAGATACGATACAAGCAAAACACAGAATTCAGCCGTACACAGACCGGACCTAACCAAACGGGTTTAAATGGGTGCTACTTTATTCCACAATTCTAAAGCACGGTTCCAACCTCATGTGATTAGTTTATCCTTGCAGACCAATGATACCTAGACACCAACAAACGGCAAAAAGAGGATATCAGTACACTGTCAACATAAGCAACTATAAAATCTCGACCATGGACGAATTGAAAGGACTAACGACATAGTAAACAAAGGAAACTTAACAAATACATATTTGATTCTAAAACAGCTGACAACGGCTATCAAATATACAGATTAATTGATACTTGATAATCTCTATAAAGATCTTTGTAAGGTTAATTGTGGCATCAAAACCACATCAAAAATTGATATTGCATAGGTAAAGGTAATAGGGAATGTGAAAAAAGACAGCATTTAATATTGCAGTCTATGCTTACCACAAGCTACTCTGCCACCAGCATTTCCAGTAGTTTTGCTAAGCTCATGACCACCTACACAAGATAAGGAAGAAAAATAACATGTAATAAGCTGAAAAACAACAAAAACTTTAACATAAAATAATGAATAGCTGTGATATGTAATGCAAAGAAGGAAAAATAGAATAGATCAAGATCCTCTTATGCTAGCAAGGAAAATGAACGAGAGGAAGACACATTTAAGTTAATGGGCCCTACGTAAATCATGGCGAGATACTATAATTTTCTCTCCTTACAAGGCAATCTCATGTTCTTTACTAACATGAAAGGATCCAAATCCAAACAGAATTAAGACAGAATATCATAAGTGGATGTCCAATGACTCTGATAGCAAGGAATAAAAACAGATTAGTGGATACCTTTTCCAAGGTCATCAGAATCAGCATGGACAACAACAGCCCTTCCTATGATGGAGTTTGGTCCAGTGAGAGGAATCTGTACAAATTTACTAGTTAAAAATTGAAACTTCCCAAGTCTTGGTGTCAACCTAGAAGAATTCAACAGAGATTTGATTTGGAAATGAGTAACATACCTGACTGTCGGTAATACTGAAGCTAACGGTACCTTGAGTTACACAATGAGATAAAACCATTTTAAAATAAAGACCAAACAAGCATGTGGTATGATAGGCAAAATAGACAAGTTCTTTCAAAGATGAACTATCACCAAAATAGAACGCAAGTAATCTCAATTACCAAACATCATTTCAAAATATGGAAAAGTTTCTTGTAGAACCTCCAGATTATCTGTCATCTATCAATTACTTCTTTGTAATGCTAAAAAGATTACTTTTATTGCTTATTCAAAAAATATATATTACTTTTCACACTGGGATTGTAAAAATAATCAGAAATTTGAAATTTGGAATCAGATAAATATGTTGCTTTTTGATCTTTTCAGATTAGTTGGAATCAATCACTAATCAAATAGATGAAACAGAAGAAAAAATAATAGATCAGACGTACCATCATCACCGACATTAACAAATCAAATAGATGAAACAGAAGAAAAAATAATAGATCAGACGTACCATCATCACCGACATTAACATTCCCAAGATCACCAGCATGACGATTCTCGTCCTCAGGGGCACCGTGCTCGTTGTTATTAGGATTGAAATGCGCTCCTGTAAGAATGGAAAGAAAATAAAATAAAAATTGAGCCTTGTAATATATTACTTAATGACGGGATTTCATAATCCAGTTGCTTTATAACAGATTTTATTGCTTGGTGCTTTGAAGACTCAATCTCTCACACAAATGTTCATTTCTTTTCATTAAAGCAAAGCGAGAGTATACAATTTGTTTCAGGTCATTAATGCTTCATAGTATCAAAAAATGATTCGGGTTATTGTCTAAAGACTATACCAGTTGACAGGCAACCATTGGTAGTGTCCCCCAAGGCATGGACATGGAAGCCATGGAGACCAGGCTTAAGACCAGCAAGAGATCCAGTTACGGTGGTTGGACCTGGACAATTTGTAATATATGTCATTTGATTTGGCTCAATAGTCAGTACAGTATGAGAAAACAAAATCATAGGCATGTTTGAATAAATTTCTCAATAAACACTTACAGTAGCAAAAAAAAACGTAAAAAAAAATTAAATCTATTTCACAAGTTAAAATCAACTTACACACTTCAAATTTTATAAATGTTACCTCATTTAACTTCTTAGATAGAATAGAAGTTTAACTCATTTTGACTTGTTAATTTTTTTCACCCACAAGTGCTTAATTGAAAAGATTACCAATGAAGAGTAGAAACTTACCATTTCCCTCCTGAGTGAAGAAAATAGTTCCAGTGACACCCTCGCTGCTGCCAAGAACTGCCACAGCCTTCACCATTGCTCAAAGTGATCTGAACAACAAAACATCCATTTAAAACAAAACATCTAAGACTGGAGTACTCACGCGTGACGTGACATACATAGTATCAGGTAAGAACTCATGGATATTATTATAATAAATAAGAACGGTGAATACGGACCATTAGATCATATTTAAATAGTCAATATTAACCGAGTCAATTGAGTTAGAAGGCAATCCAAACACAAAAAGATCTTACAAACTCTATGAAACTTTCGATACCCATGTGTAATTATGTTCAATTGATTAAGTTTCTGATGTTAATCCTAAATAAGAGAAGAAACCGATTGAGTTGACCGTAAGTAAACACAGATTATCATGTAAAATTCCAAATACACAAACTAGCTGGCTATTCAGTAGATCAGTCTAATAACACCAAACGAGACTTGCAAAACTCATTACTGAATCAAATTCTTCCAAATTCCATATGCATAATAGCAGGAGTTCAACAAAATAAATGAATAAGAAATATATATATTTCTAAAAAAAAAACCGAAGTAACAGAAGGAAAAAAAAATAAAATAAAAAATAAAGATACGATCAGCGTCGTAGAACAAAAACGCAAGCGATCTGCGGATGATCGAAAATGAAATGCAAAAAAAGAGAAATAGAATGTTGGGAGGAAAAATGAAAACGAAAAACGGAATCGGTGATCATCAGAGAGTGAATTGAAAAGGCGAAAATCGAAGAAAGGAGAAGAGGAGCTTAGCATGATACCTCAGGGCACCCCTTAGACTTAGAGAAAAAGAAGAGTCTAGAAGACGGATGATGGGAAGCAGAGTGGGTTTATTGTTTTTTTATTTATAGCGAGTGAGGCGTGTGTGTTAGCACGCCACGAGGTCCTCCACAACTATTAGCATTTCTACTAACCATTTGCCACCTCATCGCTTTCCTAATGTGTGCATTTCTAGTTTAAGAGCCTAAATAGCACATTTTTTAATATACACATTTTCATTAGTATTGGTTAAATTTAATTATAATTATAAAATTATAAGAGAGATTCTTTCAATTAAATATGATATGATGTGAGAATTGAGACTTACAATTTTTTATGAATTTTAATCCATTTTAAATAATAAAAAAATATGTGAAAAAAAGTGTATGTTGATAATATTTCTCTCTCCAAGTTTACATACTTTTCTGAAAACTATATTTTTATTATGTTTTATTAATTTTAATTGTTTTAATTTCTCTCATTATTATTATATCTATTTTTTTATTGACTTATATATAAATTTATGTAAAGGGACAAAGTAAAATCCTCAAAATTCTTTTCATACATGATAAAATTAGACATATACAAAAGTGTACGATATCAACATATGTCACCTACTATTTATTGAATTCAGACAAATAACTCATAATTAAAAATAATTTTGTAAAGAATTTTAATGTAGAGACATTTCAAATTGGATTTTATATCATAAAGTAAAACTTCTAATTTGGTTGTTATAAAAAAATATTAAGAGTATTTTTTTTGTATTATTCCTTATAAACTCAAATATAAGTAAAAATATTTGATTTCACACTCCACGTTTATGAAGTTCATTTACTTTTCTTGATCTTATGTAAAAAATTAATATTTTCTAAAATCATATTTATTAGAGATGTTGCTCACATTTAAACTGACTTAAGGATATTTTTAGAATAATAACATTAAATAGAGTTGAATTAGTTAAATTTTGTTTGTATTTTCTTCCATGAAACTTGAGTTTTTCTTCTTCTTATATTTAAGTTTAGAGAGTACGGTATAAATTTTACATTATCTATTAAGTAGTAATTATTTTAAATGATTGTTATTAGAAATATTTTTATTGTATATAATAATAATAATAATTTATAATTAGATAATATAAACAATTAGTACATTTAATTAAATTTTATTTATTTAAAAATAAATTATTAATTAAAAATTGTCCAACAGGGTGGAATTTGATGACATTGATCCACTTGAACATTTACTAATTTTGGAGCGGGCTAAAATAAGGCGAGCTATAAAGGGTTGATGGGCTCACTTCTACTCTTTAGAGTAACTAAATTACAAAATCAATTTTAGAAAAGTTTGTGAAAAGAATAAATTTTGGAACAATCTACTTGGACTATATCAAAAGTCAGAACGACCGGGTATGTTTGAATTGCCAATCTCTTCCTCCAATTCTCTACGAGATTCATCCCATAGTTGCGCTTCAATATCCAACCTTTTGATTTCTGCAAGTCCACGTTCAACTGCAAAAGGGATATATAAAGTCTAACGATATGTTCGAACTAAAAGCATTAACATATGTATATTTGCAAGGGAAGGTTATCAATTCACTAACCACAATATACTAGTAAAGTGAACACTTCGTAATTAGAAGTGAAAATTAAGTATTATTTATGCTAGTAAATTACAATGGATGGGAGGAAAGGGATGGACAATACCATCAACTGCGTCTTGTGAGGTAGGAGTCATAGAGTTATGATTGATCCAATGCTGCAAACGCTCATTAGCTATGTCAGGCTCTATTTCATGCCTTTTTGCTCTCCTCCAAATGTAAGCAAGCCAAGCCTAAACGAAAATGATAGACAAAAATCCATAGATTGGAAAAGAAAATTCCATATATATAAAATATGAAACCTTCTTAATAAACCCCCAAAAGAAAAGAAAATAAGAAAAAAGCTATTTACTCTATTGTTTGTATAGAAAATTTAAAAAACAAAATAAACTGAAAATAAAAATGATATTTTTGTAATTAGAATTGAAAAGAATGGAAAATATTTTATTAAACAAAACGCCTCCTAAATTTCTAGATATTTTCTTCATTATTCTCCCAAGTAATTATCTGGAAACACATTTTCAATATTAATTTATCGATCCCTTCACTCTGACCAAGTCACCTGAGCTTCAGCAGATAAAAGTCATATATACAATAATTTTGTTCTAAGACACAAATTTTCATTGCTTGTTTTCTTAATTTTTCTTCCCCACGCCCCTAATGTCATTAACAAATGTTACTATTTTACATTCAAAGTCTTTGTTCTATTGTTAACACCTTCGAAACTAAATGAATGAAGTTTGTTGGCTCTGAGCCTACTATTTAGTTATTGTAAGTTAAACTTTACATATCACCAAATTAAAAATGAAAGGCCTAATTAAGTGATCACAAATATATTTTTCATTTTTTTTAAGAAGTATAGCTAGGAGGAGGATGGGGTGACTAAGGAGGATATTATCAAAAAATTTAAAGGAGAAAAAGAATGAAAAAAGAAAAACAATGAAAATATTGTTACATGTACCTGTTTAAAGGATACATCTTCAGCCTCCTCCTGACTCAATTCTGAAAATAAAAGACTAATCTTTTAAATGAAGTATGTAGCATCAATCTAACATTAATTTTTTTATCTACCATTTCAGGTGGTAGACGGTGTCAATGTGAATCAAGTTACTGACAAGCAAGTTGTGAGGATGATACCCAATGAAGACAAATCATACCCAGCATAAAATATTGGACATTTTATAAATATTATTAAATATTACCTTAAAGACTAAAAGTGGTGTATTTTAAAATTAGAGAAACTAAAATCAAATAAAAAAAATTAGAGGGATAAAAAATATCTTACCTTATATTTAAAATTTGTAATTAGTAAATTTAAGTTGTCAAATTTTTATCGGTAAAATAAACTATGATATTAATTAAAATAACACAAGACGTGCCCAGAAAATACAAAGTATCTGCTCTATCAAGCTTACATGTCCACAATATTATAACTCCAATAAATATCAACCTTTTAACACACATGATTTAGGAAAATGCAAATTGACTAAGAGAAACTTACCAAATGCATCACACTGCCCTTCAATTGGTAGTTTTAGGTCATCTACACCAAAAAAATCAAGAGTCAAAACATAAATATATCGGACACCAAAAAAAAAGTAATGTTTTTTCTACAACGAATTTGGAATAACATTTGATGTGCCTTTGGTTTATATGAACTATTTTTTGACACATGTAGATAAAAAAAATAAATGAATAATGTATATGATATCAAATATGATTATGAAAAGTTGATGTTCGACTAAAAAAACTATAAAATTAGTGTATATATTATTTAACTTGGCACCTGAAAAACCAGCTTTCAACATATTTGGTCGCCTATGTTGAGCCAATGCAACCACCAATGCTTCTTCTACCTTTAAAACAGACACAGAGAAGAAACGTAGCTTGAAAAGAAAATTTTGGAGAGTTAAAATAAGATTTTCACATATAGGTTAAATATGTTATACTATAAGTTAAATATCACTTTTATTCATTATGTTTTAATATTTTTATTTTAATATATTAAATTTTAAAAAATTTATTTTAATCATTTATATTTTTGAGAGTTTCATCTTAATACAATAAATTTTTAAAAAAATTATTTGATACTTATGTTTTTAAAATTTTTATTTTGATTATTTCTTTCGTTTAAGTGCTACATCAATTTAAAGAAGTATATATAACAATATTAGTATTACCTATTTTGGCATGTGTTTCTTGCATCTCACGTAACCTCATTTAGAGAAGCTAGCACATTCTATCGGTATAGATAGTGATGATAATCATTCAATACATCTTTGGTTGCGCATTTTCATAGGTTCGAACTCGATTCATATTAGATGAAAAAAACCTACTTTGTGTAGTTTCTACATTTTTTTTATTGATTGAACATAGAAATATTTTTATATATGTATTTTTAACATATCCGCATAAACATTATTAATGTTTTTTTTAACAATAGTAACAATGAGATTTGAACTAAGACTTCATGCAAATTTCTCGACACTGAGTCCATTCTAATGGGTTTTCAACTTTTCATTATCAATGAGTTGATGACACCTTGTTAAATGAGACACGAAGAAGAAATTCTTCTGGAGAAAGGTAATATACGTTAAATTCATAATATTATATTTAAAAAGTGAAAAACAGATTTGAGTATCTACTATCATTTGAAGCAATAAAGACATGCGTTCACTTTTTTTTTCCTAGAAAAAAGGATATGATAGAAACCTTTAGTGAAGCCAATTGTCGCAAACCTTGCTCAACAAAAAGCATGTTTTCAATATTTCCCTCTCCAGAAAGTTCCTTCAGGTCACGTTGACCTTCTGTATCCTCTACATCGAGGTCTACCGTGTAGCACAAAAATGGAGGATAGTCAATCACCCCAACTTATTTTCAGGAGCTACGTAAGAAACCGACGGAAAAAATAAAAAAAGATAACAAGCAAACTACTAAAACAAGAAAATTAAAGAAATTCAAAAAGTAATTAACGTTACCTGTTTCCTCTTTAGCTTTCTCTGCTGCTGCTAATACAACTTCAATCGGATTCGGGGCCAACATAGACCAGTATTTGTATTTTGCTTCCGCAATATCAGCATGAATACCTGTGATATATCTCAGAGCCATCAGATGTAATGAGATTTTTTCCTTTTTCTTTAAATAAAAGTATAGTTTCTAAGCAATTGCTTCTAAAGGTCCCTCCTCGTAATATTCTAGCAGCGTTCGGCTATGATTTAGTTCATGCTGTTTAGCATTTCTTGTTGTGTTTTTCGGTTTTAAGTTTCTCTTATGTACAAAAAAAAAAAAATGAAAGTTCATATATAGAGATGAAAATGCATTTTATTTTGTATACAAAATATATAAATTTAACAGTTAGGTACTTCTCTATTAAAAAAAAACACAGGTAGGTAGTATTTTGAAAAAAGCAAGTTGCCCAATTTTGGCAGGATTAAAATAATAGTTTTATATTCTGTTTATACTGCATTGATTTTTGTTTTGTTTGTTTTTAAAAATTTGTCGAGGTCTACATTTTTTGGTGTGTGCACATGATGAAATTGAGTGGGATAAAGGTTTTATTGTTGTTTCACATGATAAAATCTATACTTGAAAAGTAAGAATATACTGTAAATTTGTAAGAACAAATTATGAAAAAAAAAATTCTCATCAACAACCAACCTTGCCGGGTAAAAGGCATCTTAAATAACAAAACAAAAATGAATTAAGTATAGAAAGAATGTAAATTTTGTCTAGAAAATATCTTTATTGTCTACTATTAAATATGTTATTCTTATGTTTTTCTTCACAACATTCTTATGTATTTCTTCTTAACATCTAAAATTATTTATTTTACTCCCCTCTGAAAACTGAGTTGCTTAAGATTATTTATTTTACCCTTCTCAAACACGAGTTACCTATTTTAGATCCATTATATCTTTAAACAAAAGCAAATGATACCATTAATATTATATAAGATGACTTTACCATGCCGAACACATAAACCCCAATACCGAGCTAGCCAACACCTCTTTAAAACAACCTCTTCCTAAGAGACAAAACGGAAAATCACATAACTATGCAGAAAAGTGCTTAAAAAAATTGTTAAAATGAAAACATTACTAGTAACGTTAAACCCTAACCATTTCTTCCGGGGTGAGTATCATTCGTTGAGTCATAAGCCGTAGTTTTTCGAAAGCAGACTCGGTCTCCTCCCTTGCAGTCTAATACAAAATATGAGATATTTAAATTGAATTTTATAAACATATGTAATTTCTCCGTACTTAAAATGGCAGAATTTGAAAACAGTTCTATGAAACGTACAAGGTAAGTTGCTGGATACCTCAGCATCCGCCTGAAGCGCTGCTTGAAAACCTCCATGATTCTTTGATGCATTTCTCAGAGCAGCCTAAAAGTGGACATGATGTTCATCATTCAACTTCCTAATCTTACTTCTACGAGAAATGTTAAAAATTATACCGGTTGGTTTGCTGTTTCTTTGAAGAATTAATATGCCAGTAATATGCACAACTACGAGGAATAGAATCCTCCTATGTAGGGTAGGGATATGTAATGCATAAAGAAAAGGATAGAGTCAGCTAGGGAAAGGAAAAGAAGATAAACCTCTCTTTGTTGCAGTGCTGCCTCTTTTCTGAAAAACAAATTAAAACCAACAAGACATGTCAGAATACAAAAAAGGTTTAGGGAAGAAACAGAACTTACCCGATCTCTTATGGTGTTGCATAAGTTAACCATTAAAAACCTTGGCTTTACCATGGTCTTAATTCCTTGTTAATGTCATCTAATTTTTCTGCTGCAGTAGATAATTTTCTTGAAAAACATTCAGATCAAATTTTAGATGGATTTCCTTCAAAATTTAAACATATATTGAAATGGATTCAATAATTTGTGCAGATTAAGTTTAATCTAGGTAAAGAATCATAAAATAAATAAATAAAATGATTAATGAACATAAAAGAGTATTTAGAAAATTATAAGTGGACAACAATGTTCTTATTTTAAACCATATCTAAGTTGTAAGTGGAGTTAAATTTAAGCCAAACCACGGGTGTTAAAGGGATCGAGATACTTTCATGTTAGTTTTGATTAAGATACCAAACAATTATAACAAGATTCATCATTCTTTGAGTAGGGTCCATTAGTTTTGCCTGATTCTCTTTTTTCTCTATTAACATGACATTATCGTGGTACTTGGGAAGAGATCCAAATTTATGTTGTGTCATTTGTCTGGGAGGGGAGCTTGCATCATACTCCAACTCGTCTTAGTGCTAAACTTGCCTGCTTAAAAGGTGAGCCTCCAAAGTTACTCCTTCTCCAAGAGTAGCAACCTACACGAAAATATATGAAAAATTATGGATAATTAGTAAATATAGATTCACTCGACCAGCCGGACCATCCAACGAAACAGAGAAAGAAACATGAGAAAATAGCAACGTGAAAGAGACTCTTTCCTTTTTAATGGTAATGTATCCCACCATGCAGTTCAAAATTGAGGAATGGTATCCAACCTCAAAAAAATTAGTGTATTAAATGTCATTATAAAATTACACGTAATCTGATTATGCATTCAAAATTGAAGTCAAAATATATACTAAAATTATTTATCCAAAGATCAAGAACAATGGAAACACCTAGAAAAAATTATTTGGTAGTCCCAAGATCATTAAGTGTCCATAGTCTTAACCGATCTCTACTTGATATGTAATTAAATTTTTTAATTTACACAAAAAAAACTTGATTACACGTCATTTGATGATTAATTAGGGATTATATAGTCCATAACCGCCTAATAATATCTCTGCGCCTAGGTACTAGAATAACATTATAATTTTGCATCTAAAATGTAACAATTATCCATAAAAATTGCAACCATCTTAGACAAATTTCATTTTTATCGTTCTGTTGTAAAGAAGGAGCATATGACAATTTCCTAATTCATATTTACTTCGACAAATAACCGGTTTCAAATTTTGTTCCACAACCTTAGATTACGCGTCCCCAGCTGATATGAACATCGCATGTATATGCTTGTGCATTAGATTTTCTTTTTGGGGAAACAATGGTACTAATGTTTAAACCTATAACCACATCCAAGTTGTTATACTAGCACGTTCCTAGTGGTTCACATGTGCAGTAAGGCAATAAGCTGACAAACATTGCCACGTATTACCTGTTGTTCTAGTTGCCTAACTCTTGATTCAGCTTCTTCATACTTCTCTTCTGCAAGTCGAAGCTGTGGATACACGTATCAAAATGGTGTGGCAAAAAAAGAATGTGTATATTAAAACAAAATCATTTTTATCATGAACAACTTCATGTTATCAGCCTTCAGCCGTATTATTATTTTTAAAAGACAGCAGCAATATTCACATGACAGTGCTAATTAAGTTACATCTAATTTATAGCCCAAATTATATCTGAAACTAAAAAGAAGTTACTTTATCGATATCAAAATATGAACTGAACGTCCCTACATTTGAAATCAAGAAAACAGAGGTCACACGATTTCTTTTACAAACACCCTGCTAGAATCTCAAAACTTGGATGTCTAAGGAAAAGATATTACTCAAACTAACGTATTTTATCACCTTATCGACCAAATTATCGTTTTCTTCTTGTAACATATCAAGCTGCATTAAAATTTTCACATCTCATTAGTAGATTCCTGAAAAGAGACAACAGCCATGCATGGCCGACGCAGTTGAAAATTAAGAAATTCAAGTGCAGTTAAGTTAAAGGGGGACGAAAGGGAGGAAGGAACAAGTAAAAATACAGAGCGGGTAGCTTGATTAGTGACACTGAAACTAATCATCTATGAGAAAAGGACTTCAAAGGCATGCATGAACATAATAATTAGATCGAGTGTCCAACATGGACCCGTTTACTACCTCATCCTCAAGCTCATGACTAGTAGGACGCTGCTGCTGATTGGCATTTTCCCTTACCTTCATACTACCCAGATCAAGTGACAATCTACATGGTCATAAAAAGCACATAGCATCACATGTATGATATACTAAATAACCTAAGATATCTCTCTTTTAGTGAAGAAATTATTATATAGTATTCTCCTCACCAATCTTCATTTTGAACCAATCTACATGTGACCATTATTAACTCTTTTTCATATTGAAAAATATGATTACATGTCACGTGGAGCCTGACTAGGACCACATAGTCTAATTAACATGAAAATTTACTTTATGAGTTGTAAAAAGAGTGTAAGAAGTGGGCTGACATTTCTCCTATACATTAATTGGAACTGAAAGAGTAAATAAGTCATATTTTTACATAAATGCAGAAAAGAACCACGAAGAGGAAGCATATGATGAATCCATAGTGTCTAATATTTTCTTGGAAAAGAAATGTAAAAGCAAATAAGAACAGGAGCAGGCAGCAGCATACCTTTTGTCTTTTCTAATATCAAGAAGAGGCTCAGAGGGAGGAACACCAACAGAAGAGGCTGGTCTGAGTGTAATAGGTACACTAGGCGGCACCATGGGAACCACCTTAGAAAGTCCACTGGGACGGCCAGAGGTTGAGCGAGCAGAGGGAGGCTGATCATTGTTGGCACTACTGGGTTGAGGCGACCGTGTAATTATTGTAGTGCGAGCGGAGGGAGACAATTCTAGGGTTCGGTTTGCTGGCGTTGAACGAGCAGAAGGTGGTTGTTGCTCTGCGTTATTCATTAGAGTGGGTGTCCGAGGTGGAGGTTGCTCAGCTAGAGCATTTGAAGATGCATATGATCGAACACTCGACATGCCTCTCACAGATCGTGGCTGTTCTTGATCGATGCGAACTGACTAATACAAATCAATAAAATCAAAGTCTCATCAACTTGTTCCGATTAATAATCATTCAACATTACTAATTAGTAGATGTATAAATTTAAAAGAGTTATATGCTATCATATGAAATTTAAGGGTTTTGGTACATTGAAAAACTCTTTCCCATTCAGACTCATTCAACTATCAGCCTAAAAAATAACTACCAAAATTAGTAGATTCTTCAAGATATCATAGTAAAAATCTAAATTCCTAAATTTAATTAGAATGAATCTACAAGGTAAATGCAAGTTTCACACTCTTATCCAATGAGATGACATAATTTTGTGATTTTCAAACATTAATTTCAGGAAATAGTAGAGAATCCTATGTGCATGATAAGATTATTTAAAGGTATAAGTTGTTTAGAATGAAAATATGAGAGTGTATTAAAATAATATTGTGAAAATATACATGATCATTCCAAAAAAAAAAAAAAAGGTAATTACCGCTGGGGAACGCGATCTAGCAGATGGCGGTTGTTCTTGAACGGAGCGAACTGACTAAAATTAACAAAGTAAATAAAAAGTTTTCGTCAACTTGTTATTCAAATTAAGAAGCATTCCACTTGCAACGAAAAATGCAGTTACCGCGGGGGAACGTGATCTCGCAGATGGAGGTTGTTCTTGAACAGCGCGAACTGGCTAATAGAAACAACAGGGAAAGTCGGAAACAAACTTTCAAACAAAGCAGCACTGTGATCTTGATCTGATAATTCAAAGGCCGAGAGAAACGGAATTACCATTGGTGACCGCGACCTTGCAGATGCAGCATCCTGAACGCTCCGAACTGCCTAATAAGAACATCAACAACAACATCAAATTCGAAGCACGTTCAATTCAAAAGGAATATAAATACAAGCAAGCAATTAAAAAATGCGGTTAAATATAAAGTTACCATGGGAGAGCGAGTTGGCATTGGTCTTCCGCCGCCGAGACCAATACCTCCGCTGCCAGCGATCGCGGAATAGTCAAGAGGAACGTCGTCCTCGTCTTCGTCATCGTCGTCGGTTTGCGACATAACCTGCGCAAGTCTCTGCGCGGCGGCTTTGGTGGCGTTGTTCTGCGCTCTCCGGACGTTGGTCATGGCGGAGCCGGTGGAACCTGCGCGCGCGTGGCGGTGCAGCGGCGATATCACATTCACCGGCGAGGACGGCGAGGACGGCGTCCCTGGAGAGCTGTTCTGCCTATCGTACATTCTCCTCCGATCCATCTACAAAACCAAACAAAAAAAAAAAAAGAAAAAAAATAAACATCATAAATAAAACACTGATGACATTGTCATGCATATGGATCATATATGAAGTTTTGGTGAAACTTGCTTTTGTCTATGAGTGAGTGGTAGTTATATCTCCTCGAAGAGGAAGTTATTTCAAAATAGGAAGAATCCAGAAAAAATTGGTGTCCGAATTCATGGATCTCTCTTTAGCCTAACCTATATTAATCATTCGCAATTATTTTTTTCTTTCTATATCACAGAGGCATTAATTGTTACAAGAAAAGCGAGACAGAAGAAAATGAAATGAGGAGTGGAAGGGTGTTGGAGTGGTGTCCTGCTATTGTGGAGTTAGAGGCTGGGAGGTGTGACGTGGATGCTGCCCTGAATGTTTGTAACCGTCTTCCAACTTCATGTAACGAAAAAATTGTAGTATTTGTTATGTATTACTCGTTACTCATTTACATTTATTAACTATAAATTAGCAAGAATATTATAACTGCCTTATAAAAAATATTATCGTAAAAAATGCAGCATGCATAATATATAACTGGTTTGTCAAAAAAAGAATAATATAACTGTCTTGTAATTAAATAATTAGCACGATCGACCAATAGGAGCATTATCCAGAAAAAGAAACAAAAAACAAAAGGAGCATTAGCAAGGCATTTTCAGCACATATTTATACGAACTTAATTATATGCAGTTTTAGTGTAAATTTTTTACATGACAACTAACAATAGTTCATACCAAGCAAGGAGGTCTCACATTAGTTAAATAAATAGCATGCGACGTGGATATTTTGATATCAAAGTTTTATTCTTGTAGATAAAAATAATAAGAATTCATCCAACTCTTACATTATTAATTCATTAAGATTAAGAAAAATAATTATTTTAATTGATAGCAATAAATTTATATATTTTTCCAAAAATATCATTATAATTAATGCTTCTTTCTATTTTAAATATATGTTACTATAATCTTTCTCTTATTTAATTAAAAATATTTTTAGTCTATAAATAATTAATGCATAAAATAATAAGATTGAGTCTTATTTAAATAAACAAACAAGTTTAAAATCAGGTCTTATAAATAAAAATAAATGTAATAATTTATATCAATTATAAAGGTATAAAGATGAAGTCTATTTTTTGTCTTTACATTTTTTTTTAACTCCTTTATCTTTAGGATATGTCTATGATGGAGAAACTCATAAGTGGTTCATCTATAGAACTTATAATAGGAGATTATATTAAGTGATTTATCAACAAATTATGTTAATAACATTTTCATTAAAATGATCAAAAAATAAATTTTAAGAAATCAACAATTATTAAAAGTGGAAAGAGATCAAATTACATCCATTGGTGTAACTTTGACGTTTATTAAATCATTTTTATAATTTAATATAAAATATGATTTTTATTGATCTAATTATTAAATTATATTTATATTTTTCAAGATCGTATGTGTCAAATTTTATTAAAATTAAACAACAATAAAAAAAATAATCAAATGATCTATATTTTAATATATTTTAAAATATTTATATTACGTCAATTTTAATTTATATAAATAAGATAATAAATGATTTTGCATTAATATAAATTTGTGCATATATAATTTATGTGATAAATTTTAAATTGAACAGTAGATTTTAAGAAAATATTATTCATTTAAAAATTATAAAATAATATAATAATTATCAAAGTTATACTAATATAATTTAATTTCTGCTAATTAAAAATTTTAATTTCTTAAATTTGAATCCTCTTTCTCTTAACTTTTTTGAGATACCCCTATGATTTCTCATCTATGCAGTATTTGTAAAATGTATGAACTTTTTAACTTTATAAATTAATAGTAATTATAAATCATATTAAATTAATATAATTTTTAAATAAATATTGTAAAAATCAACATTTCAATCATTAATTGGATTATAATTACATTTTAATTAGTAAATTCTAAAATAAAAATTTCATGTAATAATAATAATAATAGATAGGGATCGTGAGATTCAGTGGACAAAGAAGTTAGAACTAGTGGGCCAACGCGTAATCAAGGCGAAGCTCCACTCACATGTCGAAATCAGGGCATTAGGGTTTTTCCTTCTCACCTGCAACTGCAATTGGCCCTTTGGAAGATGGTTCCACAGTCAGTGATAACGCAAGTCTCCGATTCAAGTGGCGTGAATGCGATATCAAACGTTTCTTCTTCTGGCTACGGATTCTACGATTGGCTGTTCAAATGTCACGGATTCTGGCACAATGCCACTCTCATCATCCCCTCCTTCCTCTTCGTCTTCTACTTGGCACTTCAAGCCAGGCACAGCTTACTCAAAGTTTCCCTCGCACGCTCCTATATCATCATTTCGTATAACCTTTGCCTCTGCCTCGTTACTCTGCTCAATCTCGCTTGGTGTTTCCTCCAGGTTCGTTTTCGTTCATGTATAATTACTCGCTTTAGTTGACTGCTATTAACTTAAATTGCCCATTTCTGTGCCATTTGCCATCAAGCTTTTTCATGGGAAGAGGGATTTTTTTTTATTTTTATTTCACTTATTTTGTTCGTGCTTGAATAACCTTTTTAATAAACATTTACATGAAAAGAGAAGAAAATAAAAGTGAATTAAGCTTTAAAATTAGATTAGGTATAAGTTAAAGTCTAACTTTTGGAAAAGCTACTTAATTTATGTATAAGCTAATTTTAATTTATGAACAAAAATTGATTCATTTTATAACCTTTTTTCCCCGTGGTAAGTGCTTATTAAAAACTTGGTTTAATTATTCGTTTGTTTTCTATACTAGCACCATCTTTATGCTGTGGACCTTGTACCTAGAAATTACCTACTTTAGTCCTTACACATGCACTTTTGATAGTTTTAGTGTGAGTTTTGATGGACATTGAAAAAATTGATTTTGAATGGAATTGACTTTGTAAAATTGATTTTGAAGTGATGTGATTTATGTTGGGATGTTTTTATTATAAAATTAAGTTAGGAGTAAAATTTAGTATAAAATTTTGGATCCAAAACAGAATCTACTAAAAGTTGCTTCAATTCATAATCAGTTCCAAATTCTTCTTCAACATAAAACCAAATGTATCCAAAACCGATTCTGGATTCCGAATCAATTCGGAAATATGAAACCAAACATGCACTTAATAGTCAAGTGTGTCTTAATTTTGTAAGGTAAAATCGCCATAAAATGGAAATTGGTAGAACCACCATAAATATTTCGGCAGTTAATAAACCTCCCCAAGTTGGCTTATAAATTAAAAAAAATGCTTAAAATTTGTGGCAATTTTATCCCACCAGAAAGTTTATGGCGGTTTTACATCATCAGTTTTTCATTTCTATTTTGTGGCGTTTTACCTAATGTAGGTAAGAGATGCTTGACAAAGGGACTTAAACACTATAAAAAAATGCATGTATGTGTAGGGGCTAAAACGGATAAATTTTAGGTACAGGAACCAACACGTAAAATAGTGTAAATATAGGAAACAAATAAGTAATTAGACCCGAAAAGTTTATTCAAACAGGACCTAGTTCTATATGCATTGTATTTTGATTTTTTCTAATTTACTAGGATTTTCTATACCTTGACTTGAGCTAGAGTGGTGAGTGATTATATGCTTTATTTGATTTTTGGTGAATCAGGCATGGGAGTGCACGTCTGGGAGAGAGTTGACATGGAATTTGTTATCCTTGTTTACTACTTCCGGAATGCTGTTTTTGGAAGTGAGCTTGCTGGCTTTTTTACTTCAAGGAAATAATGCTGGCGGCTTAGAAGCAATGAAACGAACTTTTGGTATCTCAACGCTCGTTGTTGGTTTGGATATTCTGCTCAAGGTATTTCAACTTTGTTTTTTACTACAAGTCTGCTTTTCCTTATTTAAATTTATGATATCATTGTGACCAACGGTAGGTAGAGTGAAGAAAACACATCAGTGTTCTCTCACTAGCCAAATTAACTTGTTTTTCCATGCCAAATAAACTGTGGGATGGATATGGAATTATGGATTTCTGCTTAGCAAATGAAAAGCTGATTGCGGGTTTCAATTTTCTCATTGGCACTGCATCATGTAATAGAAAAATAATTGCACCTTTTTTCTTGTTAGGCTATATATCTATTTGTATTTGGGATCCCTTTATTCGTCGACAGCAATGATCATACTCATCATGGGAAGTGGAACTTGTGGGTTGTCCACAAGCTGTTGCTCACTGCTGTTTATGGCTTCATAATGTTTATGTACCATTCCGGATGGAAAGAAACGTTGCCTGGTGAGCCAATTGACGGGACTATTACATGATGTTTTAACTTATTTTCTAATTGCTTAATTTCCTTTTCTTTCATGCAGCAAAAATTGCCTTTTACAAGTATGTTGCTATCATGTTCATTTTTAATGCGATTGCGACACTTGCTTGTGGCCTTGCTGGTACCCATGCTGCGTTTGCTTTCTGGTTAGATTCTTATATAACTGAGAAGGAAACATCCGTTATGAGCTGTTTTTCTTTGGCATCTTTTTCTAAGGCCTTCTTTACTTTTTGTTCACAGGTTGTATCGTGTCACTGTTGTCTTTTACCATGCATTTTATCTTCCCTTTTTGTATACAACATTCCTAGCAGACTTTTTCCAGGTTAATGTCGTTTTTTTTTTTAACTTTTTATTATTGTTTAAAGACAATTCCACGTACTGGCCTGACTATTGTTTTTGTATTTCAGGAGGAAAATTTCCATTTGGAAAATGTGTATTATTCTGAGATGAAAGATGCGGGTTTCTTCGACACGGACTGGGAGTGATGATGTATCAGCTATTAAATTGACGTGTTGCCTCAGAATACTCATCGCAGGGAACTCTGATCAGGACATATTATGTAAATAAAATAACTGTGTTAGCAGATCGGAATATTGTATAAAAAGATGTTTATTTGTAAGCACCTCAATATAGACCTGACGTCAAACGTACATGGAGTTCTCGTCTAATTATTTAGCTAGATATGAGACTGAATAAAATTAACATATATCATTGACATAAATCTACCTCTAGTACATATCACTGACAAAAACCCCCTTAATGCAAAAAACACAACTTAATATAACTAACTTCCAGAAACAAACAAAAGGTTGGACTAATTTGTTTTTCTTCTCAGACTTGTTTAATCACGCAACAACAGAGTTCACAACTAAAACACTCGAGACTCAATTGCCCCCACACCATAAATATTGATCGGCATGGTGACTATAATGAGTTCCTGTTTTACACAAACCTTCAGGTACATGTTTACTCTAAGAACTCTTCTGAACGATTTCTTCAATAAGATCTGCAGCATCCTGAACAGTAGCGATGCTCTGTGCGCTGTCCTCTTCAATGGCAATACCAAATGCTTCCTCAAGTGCCATCACGATCTCAACCTAGAAGGCATGTATTTAAAGGAAACCCACAATCATTCAATTAAGTGTCATGGCATATGTAAGATGGTAGATATATGAAATGAACATTAATGGGAAATATGTTATGCGCTGGGATGATGTTTCTGATTACCGTGTCAAGGGAATCAGCACCAAGAGTTGCAAATTTTGACTCCCCCGTCACAACATCAGTTTCAGGCATAGCCAGCTGCTTCTTTACTATTTTGCACACCTTCTCTACTGTCTCTGGTTTAGCCTGCTCCAAAGTGTTTACATAAGCATGGAAAAAGCAAATATACCCGCAAAAAGAAAGAGAAGGCAAGTCCAGGTAATTTATGGCACGTTTTTCTCACATTCTAACCACCACATACATGAAAAATTGCCTTCCAGAACTTTTAGTCATAACCAAAAAAAATAACTTTCATCGTATGGTTGTTTACACTGTTCCTAAATCTTAAACACACGAAGCATTACTGGATCTATTTACATTGGTGGAGACGGGAGCAAAAATATATTTTCACAAATAGCATCGCATTTGTGATTTGTAGAGTAGATTTGTTAAAATATGGATTAATTCAATGCGTGGACATATTTGGTTAACGGCCTTTGCAGCAATATCCACATAAAAGCAAACAAAAAGTAGTTTATGGAAGTTCTTACAAGTTATAATTGTTTTTTCTTCGGTTAAAACCATTTATTTTTCTCACAAAGCATGGAATTTATGCAGGTCACTATATTGTGTGCAGAACCAAGGGTTAATTGAGGCCAAGGAGCACCCTAATTTACTAAAATAAGGATGTGTGATCTCATGTGATAAACTACGCAAACCATTTTACTTTTCACATCACAAATTTTCTCAATCATTTATCAGACTGCTTCAAACAGAGTGACTTCATGAAGAACAATCCACTCGAGAAAATTCCTATCAGCTATAGACTCAAGAAGTCTAAAAATACAGTGATTTGATAACCATGCAAGCAAAAATCAATCCCAAAAATATGAAGAAAAAAAATCATATATTGCACTGGCTACTTACAGCACAGGAAATTTTAAGGCGAATCGAGCGTGGCTGCAAGCTAAAAGAAACATTCTTTCTCCCAAAGCTGGAAATTGAAGCAGATCTCAGGCCAGAAATTGAGGTAAATGCCTGTTCAAAAAATTCCACCCATTCAAAGCTCATAAATAAAAATAAAACAATAAAAAAAAATTGTAACTTTGCAAGATATCAAAGTTTTTTCAAAAAATTTCAAGCAAAAACTTCTAAGAGAGCACTATTAATGTGTACAGAATGTTAAAAAAAATCAGTTTCTGTCCAGCTCTCATCACTCATCACTAACAAAGTAGTGGTGTTAGTTAAAATCGGGGGGAAATAGAAACTTGCTCGGCAATTTGCAAGTCTAAGCACGTATAAAACCCCAAATTTTTTTATTTTTTTTACATTTTACAATTAAAATTGACAGAAAGTAGAGTACAATCAGTAATTAGTAAAAGTGAAGATAAAATGATAAATCACGGAGAAAATACATCTAAATCATGTCCTAGAAAGCGAAACATGAGAATCTGATCACCTCATCGAGTGGTTGGTCGTGAGGAGTAAAAGGTGCGGCGAAGTAATGAACAGAAGAGGCAGTGCGAAGCACATAGTACTAGTGGTTATGATTTATGAAAAGAGGAAGGGAAAACAATACCTGTGTTTGAGGAAGGAGAGATCGCATGGAGAGAGATGTGCCAGCGAGTGCATTGGTGGCCATTGTGGTGTGTTGCGAAGTAGCAAAGGCGCTGAAGAAAAAATGGAGAAAGGAAAGAGGGTGGCGGAGAACACGAAAAGTGTGAGGGGAGAGTATATATAGTAGCCCCGTGATTGTTGGCTGCAGGAAAGAGTCCTCTCTTTGGATTCCGAATCTCAAGTACCCCTTCCTTTGGGCTGGGCTTTACACATGCTTCTTTCTTTTTACAGACGTTTGCTTATTTATTTATTTTTCCTTCACACCCCTACTTTTTCTTAAATAAAAATATTTTAAAATACCAGCATGTTGATCAACTTTTTATTATCAGTAAATTTTAATTGTTATTTTTTATTAGTAGTATAATGAAATCCACAATCTTTTCCTTTTTTCTTCTTTCTTAATTAGCTAATCAATCTTATATCTCCACATAGATCAACTAGTAGATGTTTTGAGTTCAAATTCTGAAAATGTAGCTATGTTAAATATGTAAAGGGAAAGTTTTGGTAACTCAAACAAATACTATACAAAAAAAATTATGTAAAAATTATATTATGTAAAGTAGTTCGTATGATATTCAACTTTATTATATTTTAAAAACTAATTTTTGTAATATAGTTATTCTTTTATATATCGTGAAACTAATTTTTGCAATATAGTTATTTTTTGGTAAAAATGAGCTAAACCTGACTAATCTTTATTAGGCTTGTATGATCTTGCTTAATAGTACATGGCCTAAGCTTGATCTTTTTTCCAATTAAAGGTCTTTTGCAAACGTCTAGGCTACAATTTTTTTTGTAAAGGTCTATTTTATGATAATTACACCATGATAATGGTGAACAAAAGTATGCTAGACTTTATAAGAATCAAGTTGAACTTGTTTACGTGGTATAACTATATAAGCATGTGTTAAAGTCTAACCTAACATTTACAATTTATCTTTCAATAAACTTATAAGCTTAAATTTAAATCTTTATACAGGTCAATATGTTTAACATTTAAATTTGTGCACAATTCGCATAAAACACATGGAGTGCAAGAGTAATTTATTATTTTATTTAAATAGTTCTTAATAAAAGCCTTAACTTACTTTATTTTCTGGAAAGGAAAAAAAAAAAACTAGTCTAGCTTGAGCCTAATGTATTCTAGACCATTGCCCTCTCGAGCAGTCTGACCTATTCCCTCAAGTATATCACAACTTTCCAAAATTATATTCCAAACAAAATTAATCCTAAAAAAATGTAAAATAAAAAAGAAATGAACAGCAGGTGCGAAGAGGAAAAAGGAATTGAATATAGAATCCCTTGGATCATAGATTCGAGGCCCAAAGTTAAGTGCAGTAATTTCTATTCTGATGCGAGCGAGGCAAGGGAAGCAAGCAAGACGATGGGTATAGTATGACTAATGAGATTGAGAGTGTATAGTGATATTCCTGAATCCTGATTCTTTCATTTTCCATAGATTAGCGAGCGAGAGAGAGAGAGAATGGTTCGGGAAGTATCAGAGAGTTGCGTTGATAGCTTGTTGACGGAGATGGTGGCGTGCTATTGCAATCGATTCTATGCCAACAAGCCTGAACTCGCCGCACGCAGGATCGAGGCCATTGGATATCAGGTCGGTCACCAGCTCTCTGAAAGGTTGTTTCCAACCCCCTAATATTTCGATCTTTCTACCTTCATTTTTATTCTATTTCTTCATCGAGAGATCTGTGCTGAAAAAACTACGATATAGTTACACTGAATTTTGATAGTTTATGCAATTATACTTATAAGCCCCCAAATCAAACTAAAACCTAATTAACTAAGATAAAATTTAGGCTTATCGCGTGCTTTCTCGATAAACTTTTAACGTCACTTGATTGGGTAGGTTAACTTTGTAATGATGTAATGTAGTTCTACATGATGACTCTCTAAAGGGAATTATCATGAAATTTGATTGAATTAGTAAAATTGTGGTTTGTTGTTAGGTATACCATGGAGCGGCCTCGGTTCACGGATCATCTCGAGGCCATCAAGTTCATCTGCAAGGATTTTTGGTCTGAGCTCTTCAAGAAGCAGATTGACAACTTGAAGACAAACCATAGGGTGAGTTCAGAGCTCTGATCCCTTATGGGTGGTATATATATATATATATATATATAGTTTTTGATTAAGGTGTATTTGGTTCTGTTGTAGGGCACATTTGTATTGCAAGATAATAAATTTCGCTGGCTTGCACGGATGTCAATTGATCCATCCACTGATAATGTTAGTCCACTTGAAGATATTACTTCACCTACAGCTGAAAGCAAGGCAGCACAAGCAATGAGCATGCATCTTTATTTCCCCTGTGGGATCATTAGAGGAGCTCTTTCCAACTTGGGAATTCCTTGTGCAGTTTCTGCGGATATATCAAACCTTCCTGCATGTGTGTATCTCTCTCTCTCCCTCTCTCTCTCTCTCTTTTCTCTCACAGTTTAGAGACGTCTTTTTAGGGATAGAGAAACCTTTTTTATCATGGATGTTTTCTGGATGCATTAGTTATTTATCCTTCTAAGTCAGGTTAAAGCCATAATGATTATCCATAGTTCTCAATCGTGTGTAATCACGATGCTATAGTGATGCAGCACTGTGTTCTGGCATCTGGCTTCTATATTTTTCAGATTGCAGTGAGTTTTCCATTTGAGGAAGTTGCATACATGGCTTATAGCAGGGTGTTAGAAATCCTTTTTTCTCCCTTTTGCTGCATTATCTGATGTTTGTTTTGGGGATAAATCTCTCTCAATGTTGCGCCCTTTCATTCAGTCAAAAGGTTTGAAACCCTAGTTTCATGTTTAGTAGCTGGAAATATGATTCTCTCCCTGCTGTTTGGATGAAAACCATCTGACTTACTGCTATTTGTCGTAGTCTATGGCCAAGCCAGATGTTTTCTAGTAGTAGATTTATGTATCACAAATAAAACGCATTTAGTTCTCATGATTAATAGTGGCTAGGAAGTTGCACTCAATTAACATCAGTCTAGGAAATAGTCTCCACTAAGTCTATTTAGAACCCAAACCTATATACATGGATATCTTGCATAACATATGAAACATGCTATCTTGAATAACAAGGCATTCCCTAATTCTGTTTGCGTATAAAATTGTCTTCTTTGCATGAGTTGCTGTGATCAATCTCTTGTTTTACATCATTGAGCAGGTTCATTTGTGGTCCGTATAAAAGCTTGAAGGGTTCATAGCTGTATTACTGATGGGAGGGGAAGCATTAACATTGCTTTGATGTCTGCAAGCTCTTTTGTCGTAAAATGCTCGAGTGGGGAATGTTTCTTTACGAGATTTAAACTATATTAAATGTTGTTGACTGGGCTGTGTAGGAAGGGCTCCTGAGGTTGTATTTTGATAAATGAGGATTTGGTTCTTTCAGATGCAGATTCTATGGAGGGTACGATAATATCGAATTATTGTACTGTGGAAAGACTCGGAGAATTCCTATCATTGTAATGTTGTTGCTCTTGTATGGAATGAATGTTAACCTTTTAAAACTTGTACCACTTATTTGATCGCCAATTTGATCGAGCCTGGCTTTTTTACAAGACTAGCTTAAATTTACATATTTAAATTATATTCTTGGTCAGATTTTACTTACCTAAGTTTGATTTTTGACAGAAATAATTTTTTGGTCGAACTCCAGTTTAATTAGGGTCTCTTTCCCCCGATGAATTAGAGAATTAAGACAAGAAAAATGACTTAAATATGTTTTTCATACTTAAAAAATAAGTCATTTTCATTTTACAACCTAAACTTTATTTCTTCCATCTAAGTATCCGATTTTTTCATGTTTTACTATAATATCTGTCGTTAGTCCTATTTTATGAAGTGATAGATGAAGTGTTACCTCATCAACACCTAATCACTAACACGTTATCATTCTCTCTGCACTTTGGCAAAACAACAATCACCCTCTAGTTTGTACCACTGAATGATTTTTCGATGTCATTTCTCAAAATCAGTGGTGTGAAGTGAAACATGAGTTTCTGGTTTTAGCCTTGAAACTAGAGTCAATTTTCAAACCATACCCCTCTCTTAGTCTCACTCTTTCTTTCTTTCTTCTCCTTCTTTCGTGGTTACATCTCAACAATCCGTGGAGCCACCCACACCGAAACACAACCCCTTGCGGGTCGTTCTAGTTCGTCTTTTCTTCATTGTCGTCCTCATCTTCGTAGCACGATTTACCATCATTGTCACCATTCGCGGTAGAACTTGTTACTCCATCGACTTATGCTTCTTCTCTGATAACCTCCCTCTCTCCGCCTCCTCTCACATCTTCAATGACAATGACGACCCACCTTTTTCATTCATCCTTTCAACCATCAACAAAGATATCCTTAGGGTTTGAAATTCCTAAAAGTCTCCCAAAAGCCTCCCTTAGGGTTCAAAATCTGCAGCAACACCCAAATGCCTCCCTAAGGATTCGAAAAGGGAGCTCAAGTTTTCTTTTTAATTTTATTAGTTAATAAAATATAAAAATTGGATTTTTTTAAATAATTTAAATAATAAAAAATGATGTGAAAAATTTGTTGACGTCTTAGTGATTAGGTGCTAATGACATGATATTTCGTCTGTTATGTCATCACTTCACAAAATGAAACTAATGTAGGTATTACAGTGAAACATACAAAAATATTAGATACTTAGATGAAAAAAATTAAAATTTAGGTAGTAAAATGAAAATGGTCTTTTTTCAGGAGTAAAAAATATATTTAAGCCAAAAAAAATTATATTTTCTTCATATGATATTCCGTTAAGAAGTTTTTAAGTTACTTTTGAAAGTAATCATTTGAGATAGTAACTAGTAAGAATCAAGTATTTAATAATATATGCAAAGTAATTGTGTGTGTATGTATAGAAGATCATATATACTTAAATTTCGCATGAATTTTGAAGTATATTTCATATTATACCTTTAAAGTTTTATTTAATTTCATGCTTATCACACAACTTCAATTTTTTTCCATTTTTTAAATGGACAAAATGGATAGAAAGAAGAGACTTCAACATTGTCAATGATATGTTGGAGTTGCCACGAGGCTCACAAGATTATTACTATATGAAATTAAATTGCGATCAAATGCAACTATTCGACTAATCTATGTAGAGTGTAACTTACATTTAGAATTTCTATTAAAAAATAATTTGATTTATTTAACGTAAATAATTTCCAGCAATAAAAACCAACTGATGCAACTACATTGAGTGCAACTATTTGACTTGTTTATGTTACTTTATGGTACTCAGAGTAACTACACTGAGTACTCAGGCATGTTTGTTTTTCCCATCTAATTCTTATAAATTATATTAGCAAATTGAAGAAAATATTAAATATATTTTTAATTCTTGCTAGGTAATGTTGGTTTTAATCACTCCAAAATAGATTGTCTTTCTTTAGTCTTTGATTTATAGAAATGTACGTAAGTGGTCATAATTTCTTTTTAAGGTGATAAAAAAAACATTTTTTTTTTGTGAAAAATAACGACTGACACATTTTTTTTTATAAATAAGGGGCAAAAAGAAATTATTTATTTTTGAGGAGCTAAAGACAAACATAAGCCTGTTTACAAGTATCAAGACAATATTTAATCCAAAAAATTAATCATTAGTGCAAAGCTTGTTATTTAGTGTGTATTCCAATTTTATCTAGCTTTGCTGGAGCTGTGTCAGCTATGGATAACGACTCACCCGATGGACCTTGTTATTTATTTTGCTTCTCTTGAATAGTTTTTGGACTGTTTCTGTGAATCAAATGGGTAGTAACCAAGACTGGAAACATTCTGTTATGGTTTGTGCTCCAATCACAACACAACAATCTGTATCTGTTGAGCAGATTGCGAATGACATGTATCAGGCAAAGGCAGAAGATGCTGATATAGTGGAGGTTAGGCTTGACTGCATCACCAACTTCCACCCGTCATGAACTCAAAACCATTCTCCAAAATAAGCCACTACCTGTGCTCATTGTTAACCAGTCAGTCATATCATGTCAACAACCTTATCCTTTTATTAAATCTTACTCTTTGTATATATGTAGGAGGGATCATAAGTGTTTCATCATTGGTCATATTATGAATTGATCAGAGCTTATCGAATAAATATTTAAGTTGTTTATAGAGATGCACTTTAAAATCATTTAAAGGTCAAGTAGCTGTATTCTTTCTTTACTTTCTCATGCTTAATCATTTGCATTCAATGTATTTGTTTTGTTTGCTTTTTTAAAGACCAAAATGGGAGGGTGGTTTGTATGAGGGTGATGAGAACATGCAGTTGGAAGCATTACAGCTTGCTGTGGAATTGGGGGCTGATTTCATAGAGGTTCAGCTGAAGGTATAGCTTCTTCAGCATTTGGAAATTGATTTCTTTGGGAAGTGTCACTTTGTTCATTGCATTCAATGGAATAGCAGTGTTCTACACCACTAGTTGTGTGATGGAACTCTTTTATTATATGGATGTTCATCGTTTATCTACTTATAAAATGAAGAAAATATATCAACGAGATAGGTCCTTGAGATTGATAAGCACTGAATGATGCTTTCTTATAATGGCCATAACTGTATACATATATTTTCTCCTTTACTTACATTGTATAGTTGTTCAGGCAGCTTCTTGTCTTCCAACCTTGGTGGAACATAAGAGAAATCATAATAGTCATGGCAAAATAATTGTTTCCTGCTATGTGGATGGCATCATCCCTCCGCAAGAAGAACTACTTCAACTTGTTGAACTAATGCAAGGTACTGAAGCAGATATCATCAAACTTGTCACACATGCAGCTGATATAACAGAAATTATAAAAATATTTAGCTTGTTTCCCTATTGTCAGGCATGAGTTTTTTTTTTCTTTTTTCTTTTTTTAAGCTTACATCTCCTGAATAATCATATTTCCAATATAAATTGTACTATTGCAATAAACCTTAGTTTCTTGGGTTTGATTCAGTAGGGAAATGTCAAATGATTTACAAAATTAAGGATTATTGTTTTAATATATTATGTTATATCCGAATTAATTTTCTCATTCTTTTTTCACAATAGCTATTCCTACTTTCTAATGTTTTCCTGCTCTGGTAACAATTTGCAGGTACCATTGATTGCTTATTCTGTTGGAGAAAGAGGATTAATAAGCCAGCTTCTAAGTCAAAAATTTGGCGGGTTCTTTGTCTATGAATCATTGGCAGGAAATCCAATCCCTGGTCTGCCTTCTCTTGACAATATCCAGGAAGCCTATAAATTGGAACATGTAAAAGCAGATACTAAAGTTTTTGGGCTCATCTCAAAACCAATTAGCCACAGCAAAGGCCCTATACTGCATAATCCTCCCTTCAGACATATAAACTATAATGGAATCTATGTCCCCATGTTTGTTGATGATCTTAAAGAGTTCTTTAACACCTATCCATGCCCTGATTTTAGTGGTTTTATGTATGTCACATGTTGACATTAATCTACTTACAAGTATGAATCATATTTTGTCATTGGTCCTCATCCAGAACTGCTCCTATTTGATTTTGCGGTTTGCATGAATGATGGTGTTTTAATAGCCTTGTTATCACCGCCAACCATTTAAGTGCTTGTATTTCTTTCTTGTTTGGAAAATTCATTTCTACTTCTTTTGTACTGCAGTGTTGGGATTCCTTATAAGGAAGAAATTCTAAGGTTTTGTGATGAAGTCCATCCGCTTGCTCAGGTTGGCTTATTCTCCCATGCAACATATGGAAGTGTTTCATAGTGGTTGCCTTTTACCAACATCATGGCTCAATCTGTACTTCCATAATAGTTCTTCCTGTGCTAAGATATAAATCATGGTTTTTTAAACTAGAGCGAACCAGCCAGTTTAACCGCTTGAATGGGAAACCAGTGACTAGTCCAGAGACTCTAAAAAATCAGAGCATTGCAGAACCAGTGGAAATCGGTCAAACAGGTATAAAACCAGGGTTGAATCAATTTTTATTTTATTTTATTTTTTTGGTTTTTTTATTCTAAAATATTTTTAAGATAAATAAAAAATATTCTTAAATATTTCATATAAGTATCAATTATTTTCTCAACTATTATTAATTTTTATCTTATAAAACATATAATTTAGTCATTTATACTAATTTATCATTTTTTTAGATCCTAATTTTTAATTATATATTATTTTATTACTTAAAATATTATATAATATTAAAAAATATAAAACCAGTTCAACTACAGTTGAATCATTGAACCTTGAACTAGTGTCTTCACTAGTCCAATTTTAAAAATATTGATATAAATTGAAAAACTTAGACCTAAATGACTCTTAATTGTTTTCTGCACTGTATATATCCTCATGTTTGTTCTTGCTTTTCTACCCATTCCTCCAGTTTATTATGCATTCTTTAACAATCCACATTCAGTATCAGAAAAAAAAAAAAAAAAGCTAGTTTAATAAAGGCAACATAAAAGCTGGTAGTTGGAATCAATGAATTATTCCCCTCTAACATAATTATATGACCATATATTTTGGTTGTGGAAAGAAATATAATTAAAGGATGCCTTTCCATGAAGTGAGTGTGTTTCTGTATCCAGTCAGAAAAAAAAAAAGTGTTTCGGTTTATTTTTCTCTTTGATCATTTGAAATGAAATTGATGTTATTCTGAAGGAAGGTCTGTCCAAAATAACTTCAAGTGAATTAATGCAGTAAGGAATGTTGTTGCTTGATGACAACGGTGATCTATTAAAATGGACTTAAGATGCGGTTGTTCTTCCATGTAATGATTTTTTAGTAATACATAATCAATCTGTTTCACTTCATGTTCCACCAGTCTATAGGAGCAGTTAATACTATAATAAGGAGAGCAAGACATGGAAAGCTTGTTGGTTATAATACACATTGTGAGGCTGCAATTACTGCAATTGAGGATGCACTCATTGGTAATACTCCCCCACTGTTGTGCTTATTTTAATTTCCTTGAACTTGCCAAAAAATACATTTTTAAAAAAAAAAATCAACAACCTAAAAGCCAAAGCTATTACGTGAATATTGAATGCATAAAGGTGAAAAGTCAAACTCTTTACCATTTGGCCAAGGAGGTTGTGAAACCACTTCAACGACCAACTTTCTTGAAAGCTTTAATTGTTAGGTGCCTACCCCAAGAGTGGTTTCCATCTTTTAACCGTAATTACTGACTACTGAGCCAATTTTTCTTTGATCAACTTCAATGTCTTCTTCCTTAGCAATCTCAAATTACAATTGGTGTGATTTTAACTAATACTCTACTGATTTGCCATGAATAAATTGTCAGAGCATGGCTGCAATGATGGTGGAGCATCTTTAGGTTCACCCCTTGCTGGACGATTGTTTGTGCTAGTTGGTGCGGGAGGTGCAGGAATAGCACTGGCATTTGGTTCTAAGAGCAGAGGAGCTCTGCTAGTCATCTTTGACATTAATTTTGGTATAAAAAATAAGGCACATCACATGTGTTGTCTATTATAAATTTCATTTTTCCTTTGATTCTCTCTCATGTTAGAGTTGAAGTTTTTCCAACATCAACATACCTGTCACACCTTGCAATTAGCTTCCCCAAAAAGTGCCACAAAAAGTAGGTGGGGTGGGTGGAATTACAGAAACACCCTTAACTCAATCTGCATAACATTGATCAATCAAGTTTAATACCTTGATTTAGCATATTATAGTTTTTCACGAATTTAACTGTTATAGAAAACTTCTCTATATCAAGGGACTATGTTGCATTGACATATTTTCTTATTCTCTTATGTTCAAAAAGATAGAGCAAAATCTCTCGCTTGTGCTGTATTTGGTGAAGCTCAGCCTTTCAAAGAGTTGGTCAACTTTCAGCCAGAGAAAGAAGCAATTCTTGCCAATGCAACACCCGTAGGAATGCTTCCCAATACAGACAGAATTCCTGTTGCAGAGGTTCTACACTCTTTATTATTCTAGTAAAATAAGTGCAAATTTTGGATGTAGTTCTTTGGATATTTTTAATTTTGTTCTCTATTTAAAATTGAAGTTTCATCTTAGTAATAATATGTATAATAAAGTTTGTATTAAAGGTTAACATAAGTTATCCAGGTAAAACTCTAATTCTAATTATAAAAAAAAAAAAAAAAAAAAAGCACCACAAGCTTTTAAGGAATTCCATATAAGTTTTGTCTATAAAAAAATGTTTAATGTGAGTTTAATTATTAATGTTGATCTCTTCTTGAAGGCAACTTTGGAAGACTAGCGGTTAGTCTTTGATGCTGTCTATAGGCTAAGAAGAACCAGATTGTTGAAAGAAGCGGATGCTGCAGGAGCAATAACTGTGGGTGGGGTAGAAATGTTCCTAAGGCAGGCCATTGGTCAGTTCAATCTTTTCACTAGCCTAGAAGGTATAATCTTCACTTTCTGCTTTCACCTTTGTATCATCAAACTTAAGTAAATAGAATAACTTAAAAGTAGGTTTAAAACTAAAAAAGACTATCTAAATTTGGTGGAAAGCCAGTGATCTCATTAATTCCTGGTGGTTTCCTTTCTGTGCAGCACCTGAAGAATTTATGCGGGAAATTGTTTTATCCAAATTTTGAAGCCGCTGTTTCCATAAATTGATACTACAACTTGATGGAGGCTGCACCTATCAAGAAATTCTTGTACATCACATTTCATAACAATTTTTTATTAAAAAAATCCCTTATTCTTAGTTGGGACGACAACTATAATGCAACATAATAAATTGAAATAATAGGCAAAAGAGCAAAAGCTGTTGTGGACGCAGCCGAAAGACATTGTTCAACTTATTTTGTGGTTTTAGGAATAAAATGCTTTGATTCTCAGCAAAAATAAAATAAAAAAATTGCCTTTGGTAATATTAACATGGACCTCGTAGATAAGAGTTTTATGGGCCTGGGTCTGATCCTACATTGGATTTTTTTTTTTGTGCCATTTAAATTTTTCTATTCACAATCTTCAATTATTTTGTTTACTTTTATGGTTTTATCTATAATTTACAACAACAATAAAAAAAAAAAGATGTCTTTATTTGATAATATACATTTTTACCTTTCAACGGCTACCACAAAATACTCCACGATTTTGTTTCAATAAATAAAAAAGACTAAATTACTCATCTGACTCCTTAACTTTATTTTAAGTTACAATTTGATCATTTATTTATTAAAAGTTAAAAAATAGTCTTTTAAGTAATATCTTTTACAACACATTTATTCTTTTTGAGACACTTACGTTTTGGATCTTTTGGGATACCATTTTGAACATTTTTTTATTAATTAAAGATGTTAAATTTATCCCATTAGATTTATCAACATGAAAATTATAGAACCTAATTAATATTTAGACCAAAAAAGAGACATAACACATGTTGAAAATTGTGTGAAAGTAAGTATTATTGAATTAAAACATGTTAGATGTACAAAAAGTTATTGACACGAGTGGTTCCACACTTGGGTCCCTTAACCAAGGTCTAAGGTTCGACTACCCAATTTGGACATAATGTCGCAACTCGAAGTATTACTTTACCTCAAAATGGGTTGACCCAATGGGAGAGGATTAGTAAGGTGTTAAATAAGACATCTCAAATACATTTGCTTAAACAAAACAAAAAAACATGTTAGATATAGCTGATAAAGTATAACTTTTTAAGTATATAATATATTAAAAAAAATTACACAACTTCATAATTATAGTTAGTAAAAAGTTATCTCTATTTATATATAGTATGGTTTTTAGATATCATTTTGATTTTTAACATAACATCATGAAAAATTTTCACCCTTAAGGTACGTTTTTCCATTTTTCCTTTTTAATTTTCTTTTCTTTTAGTACTAGTAATTTATTTTTTCCTTTTATTTATTGTTTTCATCTAAATGATATAAATTACGGGAAGGATATTTTCGTCACTCAACTTTTATCTATCGAAGATTCACAATACATGTTAAGAATTTTTATCAAAAAGGCCAATGGATAGTTGGGATTTAGGGTTAGGTTAATTAGCATTGTATCATTAGGAAATTAGAAGACCTGACTGGGATTTAGTGTGGAACAATGGAAAAAAGAGACGAACCTTGTATATGTGTGTGTAAATTGGGAAATGGTTGTGTGTGAATTTATGTGAGGGAAAAGAAAAGGGAAAGAGAGAAAGAAAATGAAGGAGAAGTTGAATTTTTGGTTTGGTTTTATAAATAATGAAAAACATTGATAACAACATATTTTATGGCGTCGGAACCATTCACATGGCTAATATTCTATTGACTATGTAAGTTTAGGTTTTATTTCCTCCATTGACCGACTTCATTACATCAAAACTTTATTAGGCATTGTTTTTCACACTTCATTGTTGTTGCATCATTTTGACAACTATTAGTTTTTTTTTTGGATTACTACTGATCTTAAAAGTTAAAGTCCATCCCAGGATGTTCTTGAAAATTAAAAGCTCACCAATCAATCGATGATGAAGATGAACAGATGGATTGATGAGTAAATTTTATTTCAAATTTTTTCTTATTTCCATCTTTAACTTATGAAGATGCTAAAGCTATCATACTAACAAGATTCTTTTACATATAACATTTGATTTATGGAAAATTAAACTAGTTGTAGTCACGTCTAAGCTCAACAACAACAAACAAGAACCATTATTCTTCACCGTTAAACAGTTTTGCTACAATTTTTTCCTGCAAACGATGGTCCTTTTTAATCAAGGCCCATGGAGAAGATAAGGGAAATTTGGATCTAAATTTTCATTAAAATGCATGTGCAAGGCACATGATCTCTTGTGATTAACAAAACAAACGTTGTTATGGGGTTAAGGGGTGATAGTCTAATGACTTTCCAACATTTACAAGGTTTTATGTGGGATCCCTAATGAGGGGTATCGAGAAAAAATTGTAAAAAACATGGAAATCAAGTGTAATTTACTCACATTTTGTTGGTGCATGAAATTTTAAGCGTAAATGACGATACATTAACATACACACAAACATATATATGTGTATGTATACATATATAGTTACAAAAAGACATTTATTATTTATTAATAGTAATAAATAAATTTATATTTGTTTTTGATTTTTTATTTGAATTTTAGTCATTTTATTAACCTATATTTATAAAAATCAATGTACCTAGTGCCTTGAGGCTCTTTGCTATGCAAAGGTATGAGGGAGAGTCATTTTATGTAATCTTATTATATGCAAAGATATTGTTTTTGAATTTGAACTCATGACCTCATTGTATGTAGTCTTATTATATGTAAAGACATTATTTTTAAATTTGAACTCATGACCAACCAATTACTAAGACACAAGTTTAATGATGTATCTGGGCGTCCTTTTAGAAAGAGGTGCAACACGATGACTTTTCATGAAATCATTCATCCTAATATTACTTTTCCTCAAACACACATTTAACTACAAAGTTATGATAAGATCATGTGTACTAATCTATATCTATATGTATATAAAAATTAAAAGTACATTTAAGTGTTATCATAAATAAAATAAAAATGAGACATATTTTTTTTGTTATCCATGAAAATTGAGGTCAATTACAGAAAAATTTAAAACAACTCATGCACACAACTCAAATTAGTCATGTAATAACTAAATTTCAAGAGTTCTCTAAAATAAATAAAAAATGATTGGCATGAAAAACATAGAGTAAGCAACAACACTCAGCAAATATGTTTGCATACTAAGATATTTTTGTATGCATCAATTGTGTATAATAATTTGACATTATTATAAAATTACAAATAATAAATTTAATAGTTTTTAAATAATTATCCTAAAATTATACCAATAATATGTTTTTTACTGATTAATTTTGTAAAAGTTTCCACACTAATAGTATATAACTGTTAAACTCCAAAATTAATTTATCTATCAAAATTATGACAATTTTTTTTAAATGAATTAAACTAAACTCAATCATACATTTCCTATATCTTATAGTTGTGAATTTAACTTATCTAGATTTCTTTTTAAGTTAACTTTTTATATGTTAAAAATTTGTATACTATTTTTTTTTAACAGTAAAATTTGAAGATAAATACAAATAATTTATAATAACTTACTTATAAAAATTAACAAATTCATTTTATAAATTCCATCACGATTCAACCTGACACAGACGAGTTTGTCTTGATGTTTCCTAGAAGTAGGAGAAAGAATAATCAAGCAAGCTCTCGTCCTTTCCGTTCCATCAAAACTTGCCACTTTCTTCTCTCCCTCCCTCTACAACAGGGAGGGAGTGTGTACGGTCAACTCTTCCATACCAACACCCTCTCCTTCGTTCCCATGTCGTAGTCGCGGTGCAAGTAAGTTGCCTCACCGATTATTTCCATCTCTCTCTTCCTTAGGGTTTTTGCTGAAACGAAATTCTTTGCTACGCCCCTTTACTCTCTATTTCCTTCGCTCTTTTCTAATCTTAGGGTTATGCTGTTTCTCACCTTCCCAACTTCCATTTCCTGTCTAAACTTTACATTATTATGCGTTTATTTCACTTTTCACATCTGATATGTTTCTCTCTATAATTTACGGAAACGCGTTTTTTCCCTCTTAGCTCTTGAATGGATAAAGACAAACTCCTCGTTGAGTGCTTATGGAGGAAGAAAATAAGAAGCAAAAATGAATTACACTTTTCCCATACACTCAAACTAGCTTATGCGTAAGTTATTTTATAAAAACTCTCCCATTTAGTTTCTTCAAAAGCTGATTTTAACTTATGCATAAGTTGGTTTTAGTTTATGGAAGAACAAACTTTAGGATCTATTTGGATAGACTTCTCCATACAAACTTATAGGAGGAGAAAATAAGAAGTAAAAATGAAATAAGTTTTTTCATTAGTTAAGATTAGCTTATGCATAAGTTACTTTGTAGAATTTTTCTCGCAACAGCTTCTCAAAAGTTGATTTTTAACTTTTTTATGGAGAAGTTTATTTTATGGAGAAGTTTATGGAGAAGTTTATTTTATATTTCCTTCTTATTTTCTTCTCAGTGTTTATGGAGAAATTTATTCAAAAAGACCTTAACTCATTTTTCCTTCTTATTATTGTCTTCTTCTATAACTGCTTGTTGAGAAGTTTATCCAAACCAAGTATTACTTTTGTGGAACTTTGTGAAATTTGTAGTATTAAAGTTGAAATGAAAATTTATTGCTTCCTGGATTTACTTTTTAAGAGTACATCAACAAAATTTACTGGTTCCAGATATCAAGCATGTCTATATTTGCTTACGCAAGTGATATTGAAGTTCCTGTTAAGTGGTTAATTGGCGGTTTGGCTTGTGTTGATCAGGTGAAAATGTTGCACCGCGTCTGGGTGGTGGATTTGTGAATAGGCAGGAGTTGTTTCCCTGTCTATGTATTGTCACTAGATTGAGAGAACTGCTGTGATTGGGTTTTGATTTCAACTCACTGATGGAGTGCAACAAGGATGAGGCTTTGAGGGCTAGGCAGATTGCTGAAAATAAGATGCAAGCTGGTGATTTTGAAGGGGGGCTGAAATTTGCTACAAAAGCCCAAAGGCTGTTTCCTGAGATTCAGAACATTCTTCAGATCCTTGCTGTTTGTGAGGTTCACTGTGCTGCACAGAAGACATACTCTGGGTCAGACATGGACTGGTATGGAATTCTTAAGACTGAAAAGTCCGCCGATGAAGCAACCATAAAGAAACAGTATAGGAAGCTTGCACTGCTACTTCATCCTGACAAAAATAAATCTGCTGGTGCAGAGGCTGCTTTCAAGTTGATTGGTGAAGCTAACAGAGTGTTGAGTGACCAAACGAAGCGTGCTTTGTATGACTTAAAGTTTGGAGTTCCTGTGGGAAATACAGCAACTAAGGTGCCACCTCGTCACCCAAATGGAAATGCTTCTGGGATGGGATGTGATGGAACTGCAAGAAATTGTCAGAACAGTTATTTTTCACAATACCAAGCTTGGAATGCATACCATCGGGATGATAATCAGACATTCTGGACATGTTGCCCTCATTGTAATACTAGATATCAATATGTCAAAACCATTTTAAATCATACCATACGCTGTCAACATTGTTCTAAATCCTTTACAGCTCATGATATGGGGAACCACAATGTGCCACCAGGATACTGGGCACCATTTAATAACCAGAAAGAGCCTCCAAAACATGCATCGTCTAAAGAAGCATCAAAAGGCTATGGTGGAAAATCTTCTGGTAGAGAACAGGAGGGTGTATCCATGTCAAAATGCTCAGCTGGTATTGGTGCCCATTCTAAAGTTGCAAAGAGAAGAGATGGTCATGTGGCTGCAGGAGTGACGAAGGCTGGTGTTGGGACATCCGACCCCACTAATTCCAAAGCCAAGGAATTGCGAGCCTCAACAAAGGTTGGACATAAGAGATCAAGGCAGTCAGCATCAGATGATGATAAGAAAGCTGCAAACGGTAAAGCCGTGAAAGATACCAAGGTTCAAGAAAATAGGGTTGATCCTAATAGGAGATCTTCAAGGAAAAAACAGCATGTTTCGTACACAGAAAATGATAAAGATGGTAATTTTGGGAATTCTTCCAAAAAGCCAAGACACCATAAATCCAGTAACAATAATCCAGCCTCTTTTACTGATGGTGTGGGTGGTCAGAATGGAGAGATAAGAAATAAAGCAAGTGCACCACCTGGAGAAACTATTTTAAGGAATAAAACCAAAGTTGAGCAGACAAATGTGCAAAGAAAGGAGGCATCCAACTCAGATCTTAATGATAGAAAGTCAAAAGCTGACAATTGTTCTCCACTCAAGTCAAATTTTCCTCCCACTTCAGAGATTTGCTGTCCTGATCCAGATTTCAGTGATTTTGAGAGAGATAAGGCAGAGGATTGTTTTGCTGTTAATCAATTATGGGCTATTTTTGACAATACCGACAGTATGCCAAGATTCTATGCTCTTGTCAAGAAAGTGTACTCCCCTTTCAAATTGCGGATTACTTGGCTGGAACCTGACTCAGATGACCAAGGTGAGATTGACTGGCATGAAGCAGGTTTGCCTGTTGCTTGTGGTAAGTTCAAACTAGGTCATTCTCAGAGAACTTCAGATCGCTTTATGTTCTCTCATCAGATGCATTGCATAAAAGGAATTGACACTGGTACTTATCTGATATATCCAAAGAAGGGAGAAACTTGGGCAATTTTCAGACATTGGGATCTTGGATGGAGTTTTGATCCAGAAAAGCATTCAGAGTATCAATTTGAATATGTGGAAGTTCTATCTGATTTTGATAAAAATGTTGGCGTTAAAGTTGCTTATCTTAGCAAACTAAAAGGGTTTGTTAGTCTCTTTCAGCGAACTGTGCTAAACAGAATTAGCTTCTTTTGTATTTTGCCTAATGAGCTATATAAGTTCTCTCATCACATTCCTTCATATAAGATGACAGGTGCTGAAAGGCAAGATGTTCCAAGAGGATCTTTTGAACTTGATCCTGCTGGTCTGCCTAATAGTCTTTTTGAAGTCGGTGATCCTGGTGTTGTGAAGATGGATGGTGTCAATTGTTCGCACCACGAATACTCGAAGTGTAAAGTTGAAGAGGCAATGCCTAATGATAGTATTCACAAAGCAACACTGCGAGAGAGTATTGATTCTGGAAGAGTAGCACAAATCCTCAGAAGATCACCAAGGTCAAGTAAAAAAAGTATGGACAATGGTCAAGCAAGCACTAGTCAATATATAGTCAGAAAGGATGACATAAACATTGTCCACAGGGATGACAGTCCACCAGAGGGAAACACTGCTGCATCTCAGACTATTAAGAGGAAGGTCAAGACACCTCAGAAACATGAGAAAAATAATTATGAAGGAGAGGCATTGAAAGCTCGAAAGTCACCTAAAGATTTAGGCAAGAAAAATGCTCAAGGAGATGCAGGTGAATATTCAAGCAACAGTAAAAATGTGAAGGTTAGCAATATTCCTCAGTCGGTGGGAGCATCATGTTATGGCTTTAAGAAGGAAAAATCTGAAGAGATGTTTCGGTGTGGTCAGATATGGGCAATATATGGTGATAGGGATCATATGCCTGATACTTATGCTCAAATTAGGATAATTGAATGCACTCCTAATTTTCGATTGCAGGTGTACTTACTTGAACCCTGCTCACCACCAAATGACTTAAAAAGAACAACATCTTGTGGCACCTTTGCAGTTAAAGAAGCCAAATTACGGATGCTTTCTCTCTCTGCATTCTCTCATCAATTAAAAGCTGAACTCGTGGCAAATAATAGATATGAAATTTACCCTAGAAAAGGTGAGATTTGGGCTCTATACAAGGACCAGAACTATGAACAGACTTCTTCAAATCAGGGCAGAGGTGAATGTCATATAGTAGAAGTATTAGCAGATAATAACAAGAGTTTCCAAGTTGTTGTTCTGGTGCCGCATGGCAGCTCTCAGACAATTTTCAAGGCTCCTAGAATTCAGAGATCTAAAACTGGTGTAATTGAAATATTAAGAGAAGAGGTTGGCAGATTTTCACATCAGATTCCTGCTTTTCAGCACAGCGACAATGTTCATCTCAGAGGGTGTTGGGAGCTTGATCCTTCATCAGTACCTGGCTGTTTGATACCAATAGACTGAAGTATAGCATTTTTATACCCACTTGTCCTCTTAGTTCGTTGTAGTGAACCTAAGTTTTCTTATATGATATAACCAGCTATTCTGTGAAGCAGCAAAGTATGGAAATGTGTTCAAGAGATTTCCTCAATCATTCCATGTTTATTGATCAGTTGCATTAGTTAAAGCGGCTGTTATCACATTCTGGCTATGTTCTTGTTATCATCGGTGTGTGCTGATACGCGGGACGCCTGATCTTGTGTTGGGACTTGGACGTTCCTTAACTGTGTCTATGATCCTGTTTGCTATGATATCCCGAGTTCACCTCAATTTGATAATTTTACTATGCCACTCAGCCAGAATAAAAAAAGTGATAGGACATCATGATCGGGAGAAACGTGATCTATGCTTTGCTGGTAAGTACATTTTCGTAGCAGCTTGTTACCGGGAACTACACTATCTGCTTTATTGGGCAGTTGGGACAAGGTAATGCATGTTACAATTGAAAGTTAAATTTTAAAATAAGGCTATGCAAACGAGAAAATTAAAAGACATTAGTTTTAATTGTTATAATTAAAAACAAGATATACAAATTATTTAAAAGAAGATAAAACAAAAATTTAAGTCATTTTGAGATAAATATGATTTTGTGTTTAGATTATTGGTATAATTCAAGTCAAGACAAGTGTTGATTAATATTGCAGGTTAGTAAAAGGCAATGTATTGAGCAGTAGCCAGTAAGGTGTAACTATGTTCAAAAGCAATTTCTACGTTTAACAAACGTACTATTGTTTTTATGAAACATGCTGACTGGATTTTGAAATTTCCTAGAAGAAAATTATAAATTTATTGCGTCACCCACATTACACCAACTCAGCATAGCGAGTTCATTGTTTTCGGTTTTTGCCTCGACTTTGTTTGGGGGAATACTTTGATATAGTTTGTGCTTGAATGACATTAGCATCGTGTTTGGTCAAAGTACTTTTTATTTTATTTTAAGTATTGATAATAAATAGTTGAGCAAATGCTGCTTATGTAAATAAGTAAACTACGTTACCCGCTTTGAATCAATTATACTATACCATCTCAGCAGAGCGAGTGGATTGTTTTTGCCTCCACTTTGTTTGGTGGAATACTTTGATATAATTGTGTATATGGCATTGGAAAATAATTTTTGTCTGCCTGTATTCTCTTCGATTTATTCTTTATACATTACCTGTATTTATTATTATTTTCCCCCCTTCTATTACAGTATTCCACCCTCTTTTAGGGTGGATGAATACCATTACTAACATTAGGATGTGCGGTCAACGGGAGACATACCGTTTTTCCAAGCCAATTGAATAGTACTAGTATATTCCATAGACTAACCCAGAGTTTAGAGGAGTCAGCTTGGGAGTTTCTTTGCAAATTTATCGCATTGATATCAAATTGTTAAATATAACTAAATCTCACCTGATAATATTATATTACATAATATTACAGTGGACCTTTTCTTTCTACAATCATAATCAATCATATATTTAATTTAAACAATAAAGTTTGATTGAAAATAATATTTATTTCAATTAGTTTAATAAAATACTTGAATTGTGATTGTTGAAAAAAAATTAAAAGTATATTTTATTTAACATAAAATAATTATAATATTATCACATAATATGGGTTTATTTTACAAACGGAGATGTTTAATGAAACACTCTCTAATATGTTCTTTCTTATGTATTCTTTATTATATATCCAAATTTATTAGAAATTAGATGATTATGAGTGAGATTTATTAGATAAAGCAAGACTTATAAAATTTGGTAATTTTCAAAAAAATTGTCAATAATCGAGTGTGTTAAAAAAAGTACTATATAGTGCATTGTTAGTATTTTTATTTGCAAAATTTTCTTTAATATAATTTATGTGTAATATGAACACTTTATTTTATTTTTGAGTTGACTTGGGTTATAAATAAATTTAGAAAGAAAAACAAGCATGAAATGTTATACACTGATTATTGTTTGTATTTATTATTATTTTTTAATCATATTATTAGTGCGAAATAAATTATTATTTTAAGAATTAGGCTTGTTAGGACAACCGGCATGAAATCGGATGGGGATGCTTGTTTCCTATTCTCAACAGAATCCTATAGACAAGAAAGAATAGAAAATAGTCTTTTTTGCAAAGTCTTCTTCATTGTAGTGGGTGCCGTTTTATCCTACCCCAATCCCTAGCTAGCAGAAATCTTGCCTCCTGTTCATAGGGAAGATCTTTGTGTGCTGGTATCAATCGAGAAAGAAAATATCAAGCTTGAGACCATTCCCTTATTTGAATGCAAGGATTGAACTTGCCTAAGGAAGGGTACCAACCGCAAGCTTAAAGCATTCACTATGTAAGAGAAGGTCGAGGAGAATGCGTTCAAACTATAATTGCCCGCCACCCCGTCTTCAATGTTGATCAGCTGAGATTGAAAGAGCCCTCCATCTTGGATGATGCCACTGAATCCAAACATACACTAAAATGATGTAGCATATGCAAGTAGCAACAAGTGATCTTGCATATTTTAAAAAGGAAAAAATTTGAGGCTCAAAAAGACAAAAATTGATATAAAGCTTAGTGCATAAAAATCGTTGACCAAATTCAGTTTTTATTATTTTCATGCTTTCAAAACGTTTATTTATGGAATTTTGCTGGATTCTCATATATGAAGACGAGAATATACATTTTTTGTTTGTTACAAGTTTTTAAAAAATATTTTTGTGCATTATTAATTCTTGATAATGTTATAATTTTCTTTTTTATCATGTTTTTTTACATTTATATTTTCATTAGGAGAGGGTGAGAAAGTGATATTCTCACGATAATGTGACAATTTATTGTCTAATACACATACAACTTTTTTTTTTGTTTAAATTAAAAACTATTCCCATGAATATTAAAATCTAACCAAACATATATTTTTTAAAATAGCTAAGAATGATATTTGCATTCTATATTCCTGAAAATGTAAGAAAATTCCATGAAACACATGTTATCTTAATTTCTTTCTCATATTAAGATATTAAAGGATGGACATACTAAAGTACTGATAAGTTGCTTAAGTGAAGTCTTTGTCTTTAAATATATTTTTTCTATTCACAAAAATTGAATCCGACACTTGTATCAAGTTTGATTCTATTCAAACCAACAACTAAAATTAGTTTATGGGTGAGTCAGAATAAGCCAAAAAAAAAAAGTTTTTAGAGAAGTCAGTATTAGAAAAATTCTACAGATAGCTTATATATAAATTAATATTAACTTATGAAGATTTTCTTTCTTATTTTTTATAAGTATTTATGAAAATATTTATAAAAAAAATATAGGTACAAAAGTTTATGTAAACATATTTTTATAGAATATCAATTGGAATAAGTGATATGATATTATAGAAAAAGAGAAATAAAAACAACAAATTTGAATACAAAATATCTAAAAATTAACGCACATGAACCATTAGGATCAACTTATTTATTGAGGATTAGAGATAATATGCATAAAATTTTAAGTTGAAACATAATCATAAACATAAGTACCACCATTAAAAAACGCTTATCATGACTCAATAAAAGGAATCTGCAGTGTATTTCCTGGTTTGACGGACGAGTCCAAGAGTTGAAGCATGGTGTTCTTGGGACACAAAAATGACGTCACTCTACAACTATGACCGAACATGAGTCTATAAGTAGCTCGACCCATGCGCAACGAGATTAACTACAGCGTGAACGATTAGACTATGACCAAACACTTGTTAAAATGATTTGTGATCCAATAATTATGTAAAGGCCATCTTTATAACGAGAATACATAAAAATTTAAAATCTTAAATAACTCTTGTTGGACCATGCATGCTCCATAAACTATCATAATAGTATTGATAATTGTCAAAAATACTTAATTGAAACATGTAGATTTAGATAATTATTTTATTTTTTTTCTCTTATTTAGGACTTTTTTATGTCTTTTTTATGTAAATTGTTAAGTTGTAGTTTGTTCTCTTTAATTTGTTATTCTGTTAGATTTACAGATGCTTATTGATGAACTATTTTGTAGGATTTTGAATTAGATTAAATTGTAATTTTTTGAAGCAAAATTTAATGAAAGTTTGAAGTTAAAATTTCAGCTCAAATGTATTTAAGTTGAGATTGGAGGACCCAAATTGAAATTTCTTTTTAGAAAAGATGAAAAAGAAAGTTGCAGAGGAATATTAGTTTCAGCAAAACAGCTTTTGGCTTAAGCTGAATTTGGGCATAGGTGCAAAATTGCAAAATGGGAGAGTCCAGGTGCCTCTGAGGTGAGAAATTCTTCTTCTTTATCCCTCCTGGGATAGCAATTGTATTGTTGTTGTTCTATGAATTTAAAATTAACTTTCATGCATAGGTTGTAGGAGTTGAAGGCATAATGGATGCTTATGCCAGTGCTTTACGCAGTGTCACTCTCTCAGGACGCACTTTATTTGACCCAGTTATCAACATGGCCGCACAAATGGCTGTCCAGTCCCTCACATCACATAACAACACCAAGTATTATGCATTGCTTATCATAATGGTAAGAAGATAATGAATTGCTTGGGTATCAATATTTCAAAGAAAATATTGGGTGATATACTCCTTATTCTTCTTTCTTATTTCCCATTTATAACAAGATTTCGTTAACTTCCATAATTTGTTTATGAAATTGTCAAATAATCACTGGATTCTCTCTTTATGGCTTTATCCTCCAAACGTCGTATTCTGGCATGCTTAATTTCCTTGTCGATCACATTCTAGCATGGGTATCCGCACCAAACAACATTAGTTTAGAATTCTTCGCTCTTGATTTTGTTTATCTCCTTGGTTACAACCAAGATTTAATTTGTGATCATTTTGGTGGTGTTAGATATAAATGCAATCGATGTAATCGCAACCCCCCTTATTGTTTTTTAAAAACTTGTTTTACAACTTTAAAAGCCTTACAACTCAACAGGCTATATAAAGGATAGTGAATCTTTTTAAGAAGAGAACATTAACATATTCAACCATTTAATGAGTCTCATTTATTTTCTTAAGAACATAGTTTAAAAACTAGGCTATGCAATAAATATTTGATGTTCATTTAATATTCTTCTTACAGTAGATAGGATCTTATCTCTAATTTGACACATAAAATTAATAATAAATATTTTTATGAAATTCATTATTCATAAAAAAAAACATTTATTATAAATTAGGTATTTAAATAATTCCGCCGGTCCTTCTTTGTTATATTTGATCTGAATCCGTCCCTTCTAACTAACTATAGCAGAAAACAATTTCTACGTTTAATCGCTAAAATTTCTCGGAAGAAAATAATAATTTTTGTTACGTGGGCCACATGTTCTGTTTGGTGGAATACTTTGATATATGGTTTTAGTAGCATCATGTTCGGTAAACGGGAAGCAAACCATTTCTTCAGACGTATTGAATATTATATTCTTCTATGTTTCGTAGACTAACCCCTTTTTGGAGTCAGTCAGTTTGAGAGTTTCGTACTAAGTTTATCACATTAAATATCAATATTAAATAAGAAAAGTTCATATTTTCAAAAAATAATCGGTTAATTGTAGAGTTATTCAAAAGAATGTGTCAGAATGTATTAATAACTAGTCATTTTAACAGTGTGATACACAGGTTGTTCTTTTTAATTAAATTTAAAAATCATTCCTAAATACAAAAATAATATTCTTGGATTTTTCAATAAAAATAATTGTTGAGAATTTTCACTTTTCGGTAACCAAAATTAACAAAAACATACAGATAGAGGGCATTGAAAACTAAAATGGGTTAAGTTTAAAATCTGTGAGAGATTAAGGAGAAGAAACTCGTTTGGGCATAAATAAAGCCTTTGAAGTTTGAACCACCTAATAAGACAAAAAAACAAATAAAAATTTGAATCCAAAAAAGGAAAAAATCAAGAAAAAAGAAAAAATAACAAAATATTTTGATAGTAAAGAGTTTAGAGAAGAAAAAGAGGCCAATGAATCCATTTGTGTGATCCTTCCAAGCAAGCACCTAAAAAAAATAAAGAAATAAAACATAATGAGATCGCATATGGCAAACAAAAGAGAAAAAAAAAATGAAAAATTGATGTAATCCATAATGAAATCCCACCCAATTACACAGCATCAAAACCCGTCTGTGATAAAACGTGAGGAAGAGCTTGAGTCATAAAGTCATGATTCAGCCCTGCCCATTGGAAGGGGTGTTGCACAAACCAAACCTTTCCAATTCAATTTCGGGTGTTATTTCTGAAAATAGGGTAAATTACATTGATATTTCTGAAATTTCGTCAAAGTTGTCTGGACACTTCTCATTCTTTTACCTTTACACTAAATCTTTTAATTATTTGAGATATATATATTATACTTTTTATATATTATACTAATTACTAACCCCTAATTATTTAAAAAATATTACACTAACACTTCTTACACGTTATATTAAAATCCTTATTTAAAAAACACTACACCTTGTATGTCTACAAAACTAGGTTGTCGTGTCAACCTTACAAAAGCAAGACTTACAAACAATCTCAAAAATCCGAAATATGTCAACATAATTTACTCTCTTTAAAATAATATATTTAACTATCAAGAGCGAAAATCAATTTGCACGAGATAATTTCAATTTAAACATTAGTTTCAAATTAAAGTTTTAAATATTTAATTACAATAAATACTTAAAGTATTATGATATTTGAAGGATATATGTAGTTTCTAAAATAATATTTAAAAGTATTATGAATTTTTTGTGTTTAAATTTTAAATTAAGTGAATACACTATTAACTAAAAAATTAACGATAATATTAAATAAAAAGTTACTAAAAATATAAAATCTCACTGTACACGATAACTATTAATGTTGAGGATATAAGATATAAGTTTATTTCTAAAAAGAAGTTATTTATATTAAAATAAATTAAAGTGTAATGTATATTTAGATTTTAAAAATAATGCCATTTTCAAAACTTTAATAGGGATGAATATGCTTTAGATATTTCATTAAAAAATAATGTTATATCTTCTTATAAAACTTCCTCCAAATCTTTTGAATATTTTATAAAACGTATTAAATAATATATATATATATATATATATATATATATATATATATATATATATATATTTAAAGTCTTGAAAACATATAAAAAACATTGAATATTTACTATATAAAATAAGTCGAAAGATTATTTAAAAGATACTAAATAAGGTTTGAAATTGTTGAAAATAATTAAATATTTGGATAGAGAATTTTAAATAAGAAAAATAAGTTACCAGAGAATTTAAATTTCTTTAATCTAAAATTCATTATTTATATTTTTTTATGAAAAATTTAAATTTTTAAAATTTTAAAACTGAATTTTAAACAACTAAAAATGTATAATTTTAATTTTCTTTTAAAAGATGAGAAATTAAAACTCTCTTCTTTTGATAGAAAAACCTTCCAAACAATTTCCCTTACAATGATGATCTTCTTCTTCAAGAAATATCGTCTAAGTTCGCGAAGCGTCGATCGAGTGTGGACGTAGGAAAACACGTAGAATTGTATTCGTCAGTCAGGGGAGCAACTGTCACAGCCCATTATGGGACGAAGGTGTTCGTTGGCGTCAAGGGCCTGGGCCATTGCTTATGTCGTTGATATGTTGTGGTCGGGTGTGGTAGTGTACGACCATATTTTTCGATTTTCTTGTCACTTCCTATGTTGCATCAATATTCTTTTCTTCTCTTTCGAAACACATCAACCATATATTCTTTTCTTTCTGCATTTATTTTCTTTCACCCTCATAATTTTATTTTTTTATCCAAACACAAAATTTTGAAAATAAAATAATTTCAATTGAAGTATTTAAAATCCTTAAAATTTAAAATTTCTCAAAATTTTAAATTTTCTTATCCAAACACACTCTCAGGAAATCTATCTAAAAGTATGCTCCTACTTGGAAATCACACACCTACGAGAAATGAGTAAGACATTCCTCATCTTTTGTCAGCTGGCCTTTTATTTTCCAAAAAAATAATTAAATGTTTGTTGACATTTATATTAGGTTTTTATTTATGTTGTGGGGACATTAGAACCATATCATAATGACATGCTAGAAATACAAAATCTCTTGATTGTTCCGCAAGTTTTTTAAAATGTTTGTTGATTAACATTGAAATGATCAACATACATTGCATTTGCATGCGCGTCATGGCATTGCATAATACATGTAAAGGTTTGAATGCGTGTTTGATTCCACGTTAAAAAATTATTCTATGTTAAAAATTAATTTTAAATTGAATTAATTCAAATAATTTAAATTTAATTTTATAATAAAATATTCCAACATATTTATCCAAACACACTGTAACGGAGAACAATAGAAATCAAATCAACAGAAGCTTCCGTTATGAGCTATAAAAGGTAACGAAGAAAGGCAACTCAACACATTGCTCTTTATAGCCAGTTTTTGACAAAAACGTTATTAAATTAAATACATAATAACAACAAAATTTAGAAACAGATAAAAAAAAAACCCTAATCTAATCGCTCACTGGCGATATAGAAATTAGCTAGGAACATATTTTTGCAGAGAGAGAATGGGAACGTGTTTTTCAGATATCAAAGGAGGGAAGCAAGCGGTGGGAGGGAAGAGCAATGAAGCCACTGGCACTGGCGCCACGACGAACAACAATGGGGGCCAAAACGACGCTGTTGATTTCTTTTACAAGACGCAAGGGTTTCAACAATTGTTCACGCAAGTTGAGGTACTTTTCTATCTTAATCACTAATTAATATTGTCATTCTCACACAATGCGTCCACTCAACCTATTCATTATCGCCACAATTTTGGTTTATTTGTTTCGCGGACTTTTCTGAAAAAGTTAAAGAAAAATTTCAGTTATACTTTTTCTTCTTCTTTTTTAATAGTTGTTGTTGTGCTTTATACGCTTTTTCCTGCGAAGAACGAGTGAGGTCAATCTTTTGTTGTATATCTTCTTCCAATCAAACCAAATTAATAAGGTAATCAGGGAAAAGACAAGGAGAAGATTTTCACATAAACAAAGGATGGAAGGAGAGAGAAAGAATTTCAACGCACATAAGAGAGTCAAGAGAATCTTGTCTAGACAGGATATAAATATATTTATTATTATATGTTAAGAATAGAGAAAAAGAATTATATTTTCACAGTGTAAATAATCACAATTTATTATATATGATAAATTTATTAAATTTTATGGTAATTATTTTAATAATTATATTAACAATAATTATGATTCAACTATATTTTTACATTGTGAAATATATGATCAATAAACTCTAAACAAAGAATCTACCCTCATTTGTTGAAAGATATTAATTACCTCAAAAGAATTAGTATTATATGTTTTTAGTTAGGTGATATTCTGGATTAGAAAAAAATAGAATGATAAAGTTGTGAATAAACAATATGTACAGAGCAATGTTGTTAATGGTGGATGGCGGTTCATGGCGGAAAGTCAAAAATCCGCCATAAAAATATGGCGGATGGCGTAGCGGAAAATGGCGGATGTCATGGCGGACACAAAAAAAAAAAAAACATATATATAAACTCATTGAAATTGAAAAAAACAAAGGATTGCATTCAAATAAACTAAAAAAGTTTCATGAGTTCATACAATAATCAAGTACCAACACCAAATAAACTCATTAAAGAGTTCAAAATAAGAAAATGATAAAAACATAATGCAAAGTGCAAAGTGAAGGTTGAGGCTCTAATCATCTTCTCCAATCCCAACATAATCATCTTCGTTGTTATCATATGGTAATGGAGCATCTCCCTCTCCCTCTTCCCCATCAGACGCCTCAAAATTGACCATGATTTCTTCTTCTTCAGATTCAACATCAATATTCTCCTCAACATCTAGATCCTCATCATTTTCTTGGACTGCTTTTTGCTTCCTTGATGAAGATCCAACAACCATTGCCTGTTTTTTAGAAGTTTGGGCAGCAGCAACACTTGTTTTTTGCTTTTTCCGCCTAGTATACATCCTACACTCTCCAACCCCCGAAGCCTGATACACAGTTGCCCAATTTAGAGCATCATCATCTTCAAATACCAAATCATTTCCAGCATCATTATCATCATCTTGATCCATCTCTCCCACGAGCCATTCATTGCATACATCAATATCATTAAGAGAAATTGGATCAATTTCATCTCTTGCATTATATCTTTGCTTCAATTGTTGGTTGTATTTGACAAACACCAAATCATGCAACCTCTTGTGCTCAAGCCTATTTCTTTTTTGGAATGAATCTACAACATAACAAATAAATGTTGATTTCAATCTCAAATATACTCCAAATATAACTTGATCATCAAAATTAAATAAAATTAAAAAGTATAGTTAGAGTTTTGTCACAATTACTTGCTCAAACACACTCCAATTTCTTTCACATCCTGAAGCACTGCAAGTCAAACTCAAAATCTTAATAGCCAGCTTCTGCAAATTTGGAGTTTGTGACCCAAACATTCGCCACCAATATGCTGCAATACCAATTACCAACCAAGAGCATAACTTAGAATTCTGAATTCTAACACTAATACATAAAAAAAATAGTATGATAAAAGTTTCTTACTAGGAGAATGGGTTTTCCTTTGAGCCATTGCAAAGTCGGAACCAAAGTGGTCAACACCAATCTTGTAAAGATGCAACTCGGTTAGAATTTTCTGTTGCACATCAAATTGTGGAATCAACTTCTTAATGCACTCAAACAAACCATTGGTGACCTCAAAATCAAACTCTAAGTCAGTGTTGTCATAAAAGAACTCTGGATTTAAGAAGTGGGCAGCTGCATGCAATGGCCTATGAAGCTGACAATTCCATCTTTTATCAATGATTTCAAACACATCTTTGTACTTGCTTTCATTGTTGTTGAAAGACTTCATAATTGTTTCTTTTGCCTTGTCCATTGCTTCATAAATATAGCCCATGGCTGGTTTCCTTTCACCATCCACAAGACGAAGCACTTTCACAAGTGGAGCCATGACTTTAAGAGTGTAAACCACACTATTCCAAAAAGAAGGCATGAGCACTACCTTTGCAGCTTCTTTTCCCTTAGGCTCCTTAGATAGCTTGTTCAAGGTCCATTCGTCAGAAGTAAACATTTTTCTAATATTGGCTTTCTCTTTGTGAAGCCTTTCCAAGGTTAGATAAGAAGTGGCAAATCTAGTAATAGCATGTCTCACCAATTCCCTCTTGTTTGTAAAATTTCTCAACAAACTTAAGGTACTAGAATGGGCATAGATAAACCCAACTAGATTAATTGCCCTTCTAATGGTCTTCCTTATCAAGGGAAGCTTCCCAATATCTTCAAGCATCAAATCAATACAATGAGCTGCACAAGGAGTCCAATAAATATGTTTCCTTTTCTCCTCCAACAACTTACCCGCTAAAACATAGTTGCTCCCATTATCGGTTACAACTTGAACAACATTCTCTTCTCCAACTTCCTCCACAATGGCATCAAGCAACTCAAAAAGCTTTTCACCTGTCTTCACAAAATCAGAGCCATCAACAGACTTCAAAAACATGGTACCAGCTTGAGAGTTAATCAAAAAATTAATGATGCATCTTTGTTTCCGATCAGTCCATGCATCATACATAATAGTACAACCATACTTGACCCATTGCTCCCTATGGCCTTTCATCAAATTTTCAGTATATTCAACTTCCTTCTTCAAGAGTGGAACTCTGATGTCATGATAGCTAGGAATGGGCAAATGTGGCCCATATTGACCAATGGCTGCAACCATGTTCTCAAAGCTTTTCAATTTAATGAGGTTGAATGACAAACTTGCTTGGTACCAAAAGCGAGCAATATGTTGATGCACCTTCAATACTTCATTCTTATCCATTGACTCTCTTATGTTCATTTGCCTCAGCATCTCCATTTTTCTCCGATTGATTGCATTTTCTGGATTCTTACAGAATTTGTCCATTGGTCCTTTTTTAGTCCCACACTTTGTCTTTGCACTTGCAGCAGCATTACAAGAGTCCGCAAACTCATCTTCTTCACTTCCATCACATCCAATCGATTCACCAAATTCAAAATCTCTTATATTTGCCATATTACCACTGCCAGAAGTACTGTAAGTGGTCCCACTTTTTTTTGTAGCCATATATTCCTTCAACTCTTCGATTACATTTGGGGGAGTTTTCTTGCAAGCTGCAACGTTGCCCGACTTCCCAATCAGGTGTTGTTTGGCTCGGGTTATTCCTCCCTTAGTGATTTTTCCACAAAAATTACAAACAATGGTGTTTGTATCTCCTTCCACTAGTGAATGGCAATATTTCCAGCCTGGGTCTGCCTTATTTTTCCTCGTTGCACTTGCAGTAGCAGCATCGGATGATGGTTCAGCCATTTAAAAGAGGTCTGAACAGAAAAAAAAAAATTGTGGTGTCAAATACGAAAAAAAAGGGACTGTTAACAGTAAAAAGGGGTGTCAAATAGCAAAAGGAAAAAAAAAGCTGTAGACAGTAAAACGGGGGGTGTCAAATAGCAAAAGGAAAAAAAAAAGTTATAGACAGAAAAATGGGGGGTGTCAACAGCAAAAAGCCCAAAAAAAAAAAAGAAACAGATCAGCTGACCCGTCTTCTTCCTTCCTCTTCTTCGTCGTCTTCTTTCGCGAGACAGAGAAATGGGGGCTCGTCGCGCGTTGCCGGGGCTCGTCGTTGGAGGTCGTCGGCGCCGTTCGTGCGTTGCGGGCCTCGTCGCGGCGGCGGCTGGGTGCGGCGGGGAGGGGGTGGTGTCGCGGCGGCGGCTGGGAGCGGCGGGGTTCGGGAGGGACGCAGGCAGGTTCGGGAGGGAATGGAAGCTGTTGGAGGGACGGCTAGGTGTTCTGAACGCAAGCTGTGGAAGGTTTTAATTTAATGACTAACCGGGTAGGGTTGGGTCGGGTCGGCCCAACTCCTACCGCGGACAAAAGCCGAAGATTTCCGCCATTTCCGCCATCCCGCCACGACCGCCATGGCGCCGCCATCCCAAACCCGCCACGCCACCGCTATTCGGTGGCGTTTTTTCGCAAACCCGCCATGGAAAACCGCCATGGCGCCGCCATGGCCGCCATTTAACAACACTGGTACAGAGTAATGAAATTTTATTATCATATATAATATATAATAAGATTATTGATTTTATATTAATTATTTTAAATATCATATCATAAATGTTTTCTAATTAGTTGAGTAAAATAAACTAAAACATTATTAAGTTAAATTAATTGATAGATTGTAACGAATCAAAGAATTGTTATATAGATTGTGTGTAAAGAAATTTTGCTTTAAGTCTTTTTTTCTTAATTATCTGAGAGTTAAGCCAAGCCTAACAAATATAGATTGTGATGAATCAAAGAATTGTTATAAGATTGTGTGTAAAGAAATTTCTTTTATTAATTTAGGATTCGATTAGGAATTAAATATAGCCTAAAACAAATATTTTATCCTGAATCTTTTCGTCAAATAAAAGGCAAGATTGACTTGACTTTAAGATAAGAGAACTAAAATTATTTTTTATTAGTACTTATAAAGTAAAACAGACTTTATACTGAAAAAAACCACATATATTGATAAAAATGCCTAACATATTAAAAGTAAAAAAATATATATTTTAGGTCTCACTTCTTGCGGGATCCACTCTGATAAAAGGTTTACAAACATTATTTTTTTTTCCTTTTCTATCCCAACTAAACACTGTTAAATTTATTGTGTGTTCGAAACTAAACTGCAAAATCAAAATCAAGATAAAATTCTCAATACAACGTAAAATCACATTTGTGAGTTCCCTCCTTAGTCTCCCCAACGCCAAAAGAAAAAAATGATGTTAAATTCGAATATCATTTAATGGTAGAAATTAATGAAGTTAATTTGCCAGATAAACTTTTGTGAAGATAATTTATTTTATAAGATACCTGTTTACTGGAAAACCATAGAAGTTTATGTTCAGATATGTGATAAACTGCCAAATATTGATTAAAAAATGGGGGATTTAAATTTCGCAAATTAAAGTTTCATGTTGTCAAGCATTTGTTTTTTATAATGTGATTCTAAAACATAAGCTCTAGAAAAGCTAACTAGCAAATGTCTTATGCTACCCTGAGTAAATCCGTCCACCAAAATGAATGTTTTCGAGTGTTGTTTTTAGGATTTTTTTTAATATCATAAAGCATGTATAGGTTTTTCACGAGTATTTGTTTGTTTTCTAACTTTTTTTCTGTTCATTTTTGTTTTTTGTTTATTCAAATGTACTATTTGTTATTTTTGGAACCTGGACATGGTGGAAATGATTATGGTCTTCTATTTTTTTTGCTACAGTTATCTCTCTCAGCATCTAACTTACTTGATCTGGACATTGCATCAAAGGTATATTTTCTATGGAATGGCTGCAAATGTTATACAAAAGATTCGAAATGGTTCTCATTTTCTTTTATTTCTCGATGTTTCATGCTTATTTACGTGTGACCGTTCTTTTTCTTCCTGAAATACCTTTGCATTTGCCTTAATATCCTTACCTCTGTTTATGCTAGGCAAAGCAATCACAATCCAAAATATTTTAGACAAATAAAGTTTCTTGTATGTTAGTATTACTATTTTTCAATAAGTACATAGCATGTATTATTTTTCATTTACACTCTTAATAATCTAGTGATGCTAATCATGCAAATGCTTTGAAGTTATTTTTTAGACTGTAGAAACCAGTATGTAAAATTTTATTAGCAGAGTCACAGTTCCTCCACAAATTCATGTAAATCTCAAGTTTAACGACGTTATTTACAAAAATTTGTTTTTCGTAAACATAAAAATAAAAATAATTATCTTTTATGTGAAAGTTTCAATATCTTCGTGGAAGTTTAGTTTGGTACATGCACATTGATCAAATAGGCCTTTGTGAGCATAATTTAGCTGATTTTTTCCCCTTATTCTTCCAGAGTGATCCCATGGTTGTAGTTTATGCAAAGAAAAGAGATGGTAAATTGGAAGAATTAGGTCGCACTGAAGTCATTCTGAATTGTTTGAATCCAGAGTGGATAGAGAAAATTAGTGTTGCATTTCACTTCGAAATTGTGCAACCACTTGAGTAAGCCATCCTTGATCTGTCTTGCACCTATTCCCAAGCTACAAATGGCGTGCTTGTATTGCAATAATATAACTCCTCTCATATTTTACTTTTCTTTCAGATTTCATGTGTATGACATTGATACAAAATATCATAGTGTTCCCACCAAGGTTTGTAAATCATAATAACTCTGCCCTCTAAATGAACCCTGCATTGTTTGCTCAGTCAGGATTTTACAGTGATACTTTTCGATTGAGTCAAAGCAGTGCCAACTCGTAGATTGCTGAATTTTTCTAAAGAAAAATATTTTAGCTGTATTTATGTTATTCTTGTTTGAACATATATATGTAATGGCTTCACAAAAATCACTAATATAGAGTTTGATTGGAGGGAGAGGGGAGGGAAAGGGAGGATTTTTTCAATCTTTTTTTTTTTTGCAAATCATTTAACTACTTTATTCAGTGATTTTACAAATGAAAAGGTTAATATATCCTTGTCATCATGTCAATTGCAAACAGCAACCGATTTCAATAGGAATAATTTACCTTTTTCCAATCAGGGGATAAATTATTTAATTTATAAAGTTCATGAACAATTTATTTAAACTTATCTTATGAAATAAACATTTGTTCAAGTATTTGAAATAATTTATAAAAAAAAATTATAATGTTCTCATAAAGAAGTATGGTACTTGATAGAACATTATGGCGGAAGTTGATCCATGTAGCCGACCCCACCTAGTGGGATAAGACGTTGTTGTTGTTGTTGTTGTTCTCATAAGAATATTTTTAACTTAGTCCAAAGAATTATTTAAAATAGCTTATAAGAAAAGCTTATACCTTATTTGATTTTTTTTATTATAGAACCAATTTATACATAAATGTTTATATAATTATATATTAAATATTCATTTAATAAAATTTTAATTAAAGTTATTTACCTGAACGGACTTTAGGTTAGATTTGAAAATAAATCCTTTTGAGTGCTCTCTTCAATTTTATATGAACCTGTGTGATTAAAGACATTAATTTATGGCAGATTTTCATAATTAAAATATATTTTGCATTGCAATAGTATTTTTACAAATTTATTATTCTCTCTTGCTCTTGCCAAATATTTTAGGGAATGGTTATGACGACTTATGAAGTTTATATTTGAAAACCAAGAAATTTTTTCATCTGTTGTTCCTGCAGACGCTAAAACTGGGAGATCAAGAATTCCTTGGAATGACCAGTTGCACTTTATCAGAGGTCAGTATCATTGTATTCATTTTCATTGTGCTGCTTGTTAGTACTGTTGCATTGAGAATTGAGATTGTAGCCACTGAGTGACGCTGGTGTGAACTGTGTGTGCCACAGATTGTGACTAAACCAAGTAGGAGCTTATCTTTAAGGCTCCAAAACAAAAGCGGGCATGGTGTTTTAAGAAACCTTGGGGCAATAACTATTCATGCTGAGGAGACTGTTGCTTCAAAAAGTGCAGTTGAGATGGTCTTGAGTTGTTCTCACTTGGATAACAAGGATGTCTTTTCTAAAAGTGTACATATTCTATACCCCACCTACATTCATGTTCCCTATTTAATTAAGTGCATTTTTTTTTTGTTTGGCGTTCGAAAAATCTCTAATATATGTTTTTCTTGTAGGACCCTTTTCTAAGAATATCAAGAATGATTGAGAGTGGAGGTTATATTCCTATATGCAAGACTGAAGTTATCAACGACAATTTAAATCCAAAATGGAAACCAGTTTGTCTTAGTGGCCACAAGTTTGGAAGTAAAGTAAGCCTGCCACCTTTGGTCTTACCATTTGATGTTACCAGATAGTATTTATCTAGCTTTGAAATTTTTTAAACTTCTGTGCAGGATAGTCCATTAGTGATCGAGTGTTTTGATTTCAATAGCAGCGGTGATCATGTACTTATTGGGTAATAATGCAATTATTAGAAACGGGCTTATATTTTTGTTGGGCATATACTTTTCTGGTTTATGGATGAAAAATATATTGATATCAAAATTTATTGCAATCAGTAAAGTGCAGAAGTCAGTAGCAGACCTTGAAAAGCTATACGGAGAAAGAACAGGCGTAAATTTGATCATACCATCCACACGCCACAGACAAGAGAAGGTGTCGGTTGACCTACGCTATAGAATTACATTTTTGCTCTACTCCTTTGCTTAACCTCACTTTTTGGAATTTCTTCCATGTAGGTTCTGAAGGGTCAACTGTTTGTGGATCAATATTGCGAAAAGGAACAATTCAGTTTTATTGACTACATATCTAGTGGTTTTGAACTGAACTTCATGGTTGCTGTAGATTTCACTGGTAAGTAACAATTTTCTTCTATTGCTCACGGTGATTATGAATTTCTTATCTTAGTTTGCCAAGCACTTCAACATGTGTCCAGCTTCAAATGGAAATCCTCAACATTCAGATTCTTTGCATTACATTGATGCATATGGTCGGCTAAATTCATACCAACAGGTAAGCTTGATATCTACTTCTTGTGAATGAATGATTATGAACTTTTCAATCATTAACATGTGAAGCGCAATAGATCCATTGTTTTGCCTAACCAACACAGTATTTATCTGTAGGCTATAATGGAGGTTGGAGAAGTTATTCAGTTTTATGATTCTGATAGGCAGTTTCCTGCTTGGGGCTTTGGAGGAAAGATACCTGGTGGTACCGTATCCCACTGTTTTAATCTATGTGGGAATCCAGGTGCCTCTGAGGTGAGAAATTTTTCTTTTTCTTCTTTATCCCTCCTGGGATAGCAATTGCATTGTTGTTATTCTATCAATTTAACCTTAACAGTTTGTTTTCTTTCATGTTTAGGTTGCAGGAGTTGAAGGCATAATGGATGCTTATGCCAGTGCTTTATGCCGTGTCACTCTCTCAGGACCCACTTTATTTGGCCCAGTTATCAACATGGCTGCACAAATAGCTTCGCATGCTCTTACATCACATTGCAGCACTAAGTATTATGTATTGCTTATCATAACGGTAAGAAGATAATGAATTGGCGATACTGGTTGTGGTATGATTATGAATAACCAATCAAATGGTTAATTTTCTCATAGGATGGAGTTGTTACGGATCTTCAAGAAACAATAAATGCTCTGGTTGAAGCATCTGACCTTCCCCTGTCGATCCTTATAGTTGGAGTGGGAAGTGCTGATTTCACGAGCATGGAGGTCCTACTACTCATCCTTGTCCAAGTTTTTTTCCTTAGACCCCATTAATTATTTAGTAGCATGAAAATGCTTTGTTGTTAGTGAGAATGAATAATGAATATACTTGTGGATTGCAGGTGCTGGATGCTGATAATGGGCGTCGGTTGGAGAGTTCTACTGGTCGTGTAGCTACACGAGATATGGTGCAATTTGTGCCTATGAGAGAAGTACAAAGTAAGTACCAGTTGCTTCTCAAATTAACTTGCTTGTGATTCAATTCGTTAGCCTATTTTGGCCCCTCCAAGTTTTGTACTCATTTCATTCCATTTAAAGTTAAATGCACCCTCATGTGTTTTTGACAGGTGGGCAGATATCCGTTGTGCGAGCTCTTTTGGAAGAACTACCTGATCAATTTTTGTCTTTTATGCGAAGCAGGGGCATTAACCCACTGCCTTCCCATTTCTCAAAAGCATCCACTTCCACCATGCAATAGATTTTTAAACTCGTGCACGTCAGGGAGAAGGATTAGTGAAGATGTTATTTGGTTCGTAGCAGGCAATCAATGGCCAAAATCTTTATCTGCTAAACAAGTTGGCATGTTTTGAAATTTGCTCGTTGATGTGAATTGTAAATAGGTTTGCTTGGGGATCAATATTGCAAAGAAAATATATCTTGGGTGATATACTCCTGGTTCCTCTACTGGTATCTTTCTGTTTTTTTCTAATAGGGAATAATACATCAAAACCAACCCAAAAAAAAAGAGACACAAGGGGGCTAACAAACAATCAATTTTCACTCTACATCTAGTCTAGAACTCTAATTTAAAAATAGAATTTAATATATCATTTTTCTGGTTTTCACGATGATTTATTGGGTAATCTAAAGAAATGCATAGACCCACTACCCACTAGAAAGACACGTATGTTAGGAGCATATTCAGCTGGACTTCAATTTGTTTTGTGTAAAGGACCGCCTTGTAGAGAAAGGGGAAATAACCTCCTGAATATTGTGGAAGAACCCTTTATCGTAAACATTATTCTTAACTACTACCACATCTTCTAGAGGTGATTTTCGAAAGAAGGCTCTCCATTTGCTCAACAAGGGCTGTTTCTCACTGCTCATTCCACCAATACTTTGTTTTAGGGCTTCAGCACTGACATTTGCTTCTTTTAGCTTCCTCTGCCAGTCCATGTAATCTTGCCACTTAAAAGTCTGTGATTCACATAGAAACCTTTAGTTTCATTGAGCATCAGGGTGTCATTAGCACCTCTCATAAGCATACAGTTTCATGGCTAAATAAATCACCAAGACTGGATAATGATAAGCAACCATTAACAATTCTGCATTCACGAACCAGCACAAACTGTAGAGGTGACTCATCACAATTAAAGTAGCCAGACCTTAATTGTTTTCTTTTAAATTCAGACGATAAAGCAACCGTCCAGTTTGTGCAGGCTTGTCAACATAGATCCCACAATCATACTAACTTACATCTCTAATTCAACTATTTAAATGCATCGTATTCTGGTCCCTCTCTATTTATGGGGATTTTTGTTCACATGAAAAAAAGATAAAAAGATTCCTTGCCACTTCCTGGCTCCTTTATCATTTACAACAAAATTGCTTAATACATTTGAAGGTTACAGGTAGAAGGTACCTCATTAGTGGTAGTGTTGGTAAGGCAAAGCTTTGCATGGTAACCGAAGAAACCAGCTAACAGCATCCCAACGATAGCAAGGAACACCATAAGAAGTATCTGAGTGTTGTAAGATCCCAACAACCACTGTATGATAACAAAACATCACTAACCACTTAAATGGAAAATAGGCAATCAAAATAGAAATACATAACAATCAATATGCAGACACACAAAAAGAATCCCTCACCTGCACAACATTAGGAGCTAAATCCAGAAAAGAATTTTCTATTCCATAATAAACTGCAGTGTTATGATAAGGATAGAGAAGTCTCAAAATTAGTAAAAGAAACAACTTAATCTGAACATAGATACTAGTTGCAAATCTATATTACCGGTTAGAATATCAACAACTCTTAATTCTCTCAGTCTTCCAGCAAGAACCAAGACAATGGCAACTGTTCCATACAAGCATATAAGGAAATGCCTACAAGATGTGAAAGAATCACAAATACAAATAAAACCAGAGATTAAGAATGTATAACTTATCGCAAATCTATGGTAAAGTTGAAATCAGTCCCTAAATTGTTTATTACTATGATCTTCTAGTATTTATACTACATCTTATAGAAAGGGTAAAAGACTGAAGCGTTGAATGATGCCAAAATAGCATACTGAAAAGCACTTGTTCACAATGTATTGAACAAGTTTAATACTTAAGAGAGAGTGGAGCAATGAATTGGTACAGAAGAGCAGTGAATTGGTACAGAAACATTTTAAGTAACATGCAGGAACTGAAGTTTCCTGTCCAGAACAGAAATAAGATTTATTAAAGAGAAAAGAAGGTACAGATCATAGTTATTAGAATTTTAAGATTTGCGATTTAAATCCTACGATTCGACAAAATTTGACATATCTCTCTGTGAACCTCAGTTCAATAATTTTATCTAAGGAAAGGAAACTTCCTAAATCTTTTCTCAGTCTCCTAACATGTCATACTTTTGGGGGTTCCTTTTGTGAACAAGTTAGATTAGATTACACGAAATGATACTTGTGTAAGAATACATATAGAACTCACCACAATAGAAAAGCCATGAAATACCGGGTGTTTTTCTCCCCTATGCAATTGTTCTGTGAGTAAAACAACTTTCAGCACAACTCCAAAAAAACACATGATGTATATTAAATGAGAACAATGCAAGCAATCTTATAAAGAGGGAGAATTTCAAAGATTGCTAACCATCCATCCACAGTGATGATCAAATCGAGCAACACAGCGATCACAAATGCTGCAGTGTTTTGACCTAGCAGGTCTGCATAAAAAAATTAAGACAGTTTTATAGATAGATTTAACCAATATTTCAACAAAATTCAGCAACAGTAGCAAACTCACTTTGGAATTTTGCAAGTGGAGCATTCTTTCTCTGAATAAATAATATTATCATAGGGATAAGCAGAAATATAGTGAGCAACATTCTCAGTGTTTATTGTCCCTGGATCAGAAAAGCTGGTCAAAAGAAAGAGCAGAATTCCAACCACAACTGCCAAGAAGCTTGTGTACCTAAACAAAAATATAAGGTCTACCAAAATTCAGGATAGAATAATGCTGAAGAAACCATTAAGCAAAAAAAGAGTACAACATTGGCCCTGAGTACACTACCTGTGAATTCCACTTAAATAGTATCCAGGGATATAGGCAAAGCAAGACTTCGCAATGAAATAATACGTTACACCAATTATCACGATATATATGATCTGCAATAAACAGAATTTTAATCATCAAACCAATGGAGAACATAACAATAGAAGTCACTAACTTACTGAGAGACTTTTGACCATGAAATATCAACATAATGGGTGATTTTGTTGAGGATAGATGGGAGTGGAAGTTAATCTGGAGGAGAAACTTTTTTGACCATGAAATTGACATGGTAGCAACTTTCTTGGCTGAGATTGAGAACGTTCACATCCAGCATTCCAGCAAGGACTTTCTAACCTGGATGGTTGAACCTAGTGGCATTTACTCCACAAAATCAGCTTATAATCTGTTGATGGAAGCTGACAGGGCTGCTATTGAGGATAGTGCTTCAAAGATCATTTGGAATCTCAAAGTTCCTCCAAGAGCAATTGCTTTCACTTGGAGATTATTCAAAAACAGATTACCTATTAGGGATAACCTGAGAAGGAGACAGGTGGATTTGCCTTCCTATAGCTGTCCTTTATGTGAATCTGAAGAGGAAAATGCCAGCCATGTTATGTTCTCTTGCATCAAAACTAGGACTTTGTGGTGGGATGTTTTGAGATGGGTTAATAGAGTGGGCCCTTTTCCCATAGAGCCAAAGAATCACTTTATGCAATTCTCCCACTGGAACAGAAATAGCAACACTGACAAGAGATGGGAGGTGTTATGGATTCAATCCTGTAAATCTCATGGATGAAGCCTTATTCCATACTTGGTCCTGGTTGAAATGTATAGAGAAAGGCTTTCTCGTGTAGGAACTAAAACTTAAAATAGGGACAACTATGAGGACTAAGTGAATAGTTTAACCAGTGGAATATAATGCCACTTAAGGACATTATTATCATTATCCTTTAAAAAAAAAAGATGTTCCAACTGAAGGCACTCGCACCCTACCTAGACATTCATAGTATTGCACACAAAAAAAAAGGCCACATGCAGTATTCAGATGTCAGAAATGCCCAAATCATGACCTAAATAACATAAAAAGGTTATTTCCGTAATGAATTGGACGAAGCAATTTTTCTAATCAAATCTGCTTATAGATCCCATTGTCATGTTAGTTGCAGGTCACAATCCACAAAAGACAATGCTGGGCGCTGATAAGTTAAAGCATCGAAATACGAAGAAGAGTTTCACTACATTAAAATTGATAGCACAAATTGGAGCAATGAATCGAAACAAAAAGAAGAACGGTGAAAATAATATAATACCTGTAGAAGAGGATTGGGACGATCACAACAGTAATATTCGACGGAGAGAACCGCATCCGTACACTTAGGGCCAAAAACAGCGCCAACGAAACGCCTGCAAAAGAGAGAGAGAAAGAGTGAGAGAGATGAAGTAATTGAAAATGAAGGAAGCGAAAATGGAAGAGCTCTATACAGGAAGTAATCGTAAGCGCCGAAAGTGAGGAAGTAGTGAATGCGTTGGATGAAAGTGCCCTCAAAGATTGGCCATCGACCGCAGAGGAAAGAGACAACGACCACCGCAGTGACCAAGCCATGGCACACCAATAACCACTCTACGCCCATTCCACATCAATCGGACGTTAATCACTATATCCAATCTTCTCTTAACTCCATTTAGGTCTCAATTGATAAAAAATAATTGTGACAAACCATTAATTCTTTAATAAAATTTATTACTGTAATAAAAAACAAACGGTGTGACATTTCACTACCTCAATTTTTTTCTATTGGAGATCCATTTCCATCATTAAAATAAAAGCTTAAATTAAATATTTTTTTTCCGTTGGCCACTTGGCAAATATTTCATTTACCTAAATTAAGTTCATTAAATATAATCAATCGTCAATAAATACGTCTTTAGAAATAATAATACTGAGTTTTGAAAAAAAATGTTGATGTTGAAATACTCTCCATATTCATTTGATTTATTCACCAATATTCCACCGCTAGTCAACCTAAGTTTAATCTGCTAAATTTTGTAGAGTTTAATTGTGATATAGTGGTTGGTGGTGTAAATAATTTTACATTGTCAAATTATTTTAAAATAATTATTTTAAAAGTCGATAAATTTATTATATATAATAAGTTGTGATTAGATATTCTGAATTGTGTATACATAATTTTTTTCTTCAATTTTTTAAAGAAAACCATATGCCCCAAGCTAAAAAAGGAAAAGAAAAAAGTAAAACCATGCTATTTTCTTCTTAAACCCTTAAGGCACTTATTGAATAATTGAGTTTTTTTTTGTTTTATTTTTATTCTAACTAAATGTGGCCTTTAGGTTTTGCCTATACTTATGGAAAAACCTCAAACATGTCTTAATAAAACATTAATATTTTATACCAAGGAATTTTTTATGATCAAATTCTTTTCTTTCACGGTAAGGGATAGACTAAAAACAATAAAATCATTCTGCCAAAATAAATAGTTACGATCACTCTTGGATCATGACCACCGCGTAAATTATAATTTACTTAGCCCATCTAGCGTAACATCTCACTCCAAATCACACTTAAAAGACTAACTAAAAGGAATTATCGAAAATTTGAAAGTTTCCTCTAAAAACATGACAAATCTCATATTGAATAACTTGTAAAAACATATCATATATTGATACAAATCTATATATATCCAAATCCAACATTTAGATATCAAGGTTATAGATCACAACATAGTACCTTGACATAATATCCAAAATATCAACTGATAGTGATGTTAGTTATACATACTAATCATCAAAGTGTCTCAAATCATCATAATTACACCATAAACATATTTATAAGATAAGATCATCTACATCTCAAAATAAAGGAATTTTCTCTATATTTATTCCTACCCTTATCTCTATAGTTGCATTATACTGGAGTCACAAAAAAATACTCTTCATCAAACACAATGGAGACCTACCAAAAAGATAAACAAATTTCTAGGTAAGACAACAAATCCCAGAAAGTCAACTATTCAACCACTTGTTTATTTAAGGGGAAAAAATGAAAGAAAGTGATAAGTCACGAAGACTTGATGACAGCATAAAATACAAAGCGGACAGAAAAGAAAGCACAAACATAGCAGAAGTCTTTACATTCAAAAAGAATTCAAATGACATTAAATAAAAGCAAAATAAATAACTCACTTTTAGAAACTATTGTGTACTCCATTGGAAACTTTTAGAACTACATATAAACTAGTATTCAAGAATAACAACTTTGTAAAAAGCCTCATTCTACTATGTGCACATAGATTACATTATCTCTTCATTATGGTGAACGATAATTATAAAACTACAACATTTAGTTCGTAGGCTGCATTATTTATTCGTTGCAGCGAATGGATCTTTAAGAACTATGGATATTCAACTCATAGGTTGCATTCTCTCTTTGTTGCAGCAAATAGGAAAAATACATATATACTATGTATGTTTGACTCATAGGTTATATTATCTCTTCATTGTAACAAATGAAAAACATATATATTATGAGTATTTGACTCATAGGCTACATTAGTTTTTCATTGTAGCGAACAATAATCAATCATAAACCCATAATAATAATAAAAAATCCAATATCCATTTTTAAATACCCTATCAAAATTATTAAGAATCTCAAAGAATAAATTTCAATCAAACAAAAACAAAGATTTTACTTCATTCTCAAGTACTCCTAAAATTCAAAGATAAAAAAAAGAGTATACTTTGGAGTTTACTTGCTTCTCCTAAAAAAATTTAAAAGTATCACTAAGTAGATTAGCTAATCACAACCAAAAGGGATGCAATCAATGTCTTTCAATGTCATTTTGAGGATTAACCACCGATTTTTCACAAAATCTAAACATTTAAAATAAAAAACAAGAGAATAGACAAAATTCCCAAATTTAACATACATAGGATTCTAAACTTCAATAATTCCTAATACTTAGTTTTCTAACCCTTCTCACAAAAGCCACAACTAATCTATGCTATAAAATACTCATCTAACTCAATGGGTTATAAATTTACCTTAAAGAGATCAAATAGAGAATTTTAAGGAGATGAGTGTTGTTCTCTTTTACTCCAACCACCTTCTCATGCTTGAGAGTGTCACAAGAATACAATAAACTTGATAATTTTTGAAACAATGGAGGATAAAGAGTGAAAGGATGAGAGATGAAAAATGGGGATGAAGGGGGAGGGCTTGAGAGATGCGGTGGGTTCTTGACAGAAAGGAATTAGGAGAGGAATGGAGGTCTCAGGAGTTTCTAAAAATTATAAGGGGGTTATATTATATATGTATGTGTATATTAAAGAATGAAACGGTGTGTTTCAAATATACAATAAAAAAATCCAATTAGATAAGATTATCTTTGACAATTCATTTCAGTTAACTTTTAATTTTTTTTATTAGCTGAAAAATTTATTTGACCGTTCGATAAATAAATTTTTTTAGTAGCTTTTATGTTTTTTGAAATACTACTTGAAATATTTTTTTTATAATTTCCGCTTTTTTATATTTTCTTTTATTTTTATGCTTAATATATTTATCAAATTCTTGCTACCCTTTTTTAAATAAATCGTGATTTTATTATTATTCTATCATTTTATATTTTTCAACTACTTTAATCAAAGACTTATCATTTAATAAGTTAGTTTTTCAGCTTCAAGCCACTAACTTCCAATTAGTTTTGTCAAATATAACCTAAGATACACGTCCAACACAAGACCTAGATGCTAGTGACAATGAAGGTATTAAATGAAAAAAGAACTTACATTTAATGTCATAGAATTATTAAAAGAAAAATGTTACATGGACACTCGTTGTGTCATTTAATACCTATAGAGAGAAAAATATAGGTATTATAAGATTTATAATGTGATAGAAAAAGAGAGAAATGAAATATTTAAAATGATGAGATGTTTATGTATTATTGTTCATATTGTCCATTAAAAAAATTGCTCATATAAAAAACATTCCATACTTATTATACAAAGCAAGTGATAAGTATAAAAAAAATAGCAAGTGGTAGGATTTGTAAAATGATAGTAGTATTGTAGAAGGATTTAAAATTACTCTAAATACAAGTTCATCATTGTAACTTAAACCTACTTTGTCCACCAACATGTCGTGGGTCCGAATGGTACTAGATTTGGCCCGTAAGCAAAGTCTCAGTTTCAAGTTGTGGATGAAAAAAAAACATGATTGGATGGAAAGAATCTCACTAAAATTGGACAGTCAAGTTCTCTTATGGATATTAATTATCGACAAAACTAATGGATATTCTGTATTAATATATGCTAACCAAAAAAACCTACTTTGTCCGCTATACCACTTGTCCTTTTCTCTCATCGCAAATGATCTTTCACACAGCCTACGAAAGTGCTAGCCAAAAGAACCAGTAAACTGTATTGAATTACTGCTTTCCACTGTAAAATAATCACATTTTGCTCCAAGAACTAAGCAAGGTAAAATAACCAAATGAAAATTTATGGAAATATTAACCAACATATCTGTGAGCAGAATTTAGAGTAACAGAAGGTAATAATCAAGGATGTCAAGCTTCAGTTAGAGATCTGAAACATTGATAGAATTCTCTATAATGTCAATGCAGGATCCTACAGATTTTCCCATTGATAAAGCCTCAGCAACCTTCGCTCGAGCTGCTTCATGCATCTGCAAGAGCAAGACTGTGTTTAGCAAAGACCATCTAACTTGAGTATCTGACTTCTTCTGTGTGAAGCCTAGGCCCTTGAGCAATAAATCCAACTGTTTACAATTAAGAAAATTACAATTAGTAATGTCAATGCCATTTGCACTTTCCAAATGTCTTGACTAGAAAGTAAGTCAAAAATTTGCATAAACCTTTCTTATGTCATCCAGACCTCCTTCAGAAAATCCATATATAAGATACTCGGTAGACATCCCAGCCAATGCTATACATGAAAATTTATTCAATGTCTAACAAAATAAAACAAAGGTTGTTACATAACTAACAAAATAAATGCGCAGAACGTTGATTAAAGCAAACTTATAAACATTGTAAATTAAATGTCAGTAAGATAGCAACGTACTGTAGCTGAAACTTTTCCCGAATTAACCTACATGAAGTGAAAGGTATTAACAATCAACAGATATAGTTGTAAACTAAATGCAGTTCACGTAAAACTCTAGATAATCAAGCAGTTTAATGAGCTAAAAACATGTGTTCTTTCAATTAGATAATTATAATGGAGTCACTCAACCTAAACTGTTTTTCTTACAGGTAAATTGTGACAAAGGTCAAAGCCAGATTACTAGGAAAAACAGCCTAGTTGTTATTCTTTCTTTCTATGTTTTACATTAGAGTAAATTGAGTTGCATTAAAATATAAGGGGAAAAAATAAAGCAACCTACTTCTTCTTGAAACTCAAAATCCGCAAAGGCTGTGCCTGCTTGAATATTCAGGGATCCCTCCTTCTGCAGAGCATCCAAACTAGAATTAGTATATCCTCTAGGAAGTATTCCAACCAGATAGGCAATTAAAAAGTGGCCAGCTTCATGCTGCATAATTAAATTTTGTTATGGTTACTACTGTCATTAAGATGTAAATTATTAAATTATTTGAAATAAAATTATTTCAAGTGCCAATAAGAGAATAACATGAATCTGACTTGAATAACCCTATTGTGGTATTTCTGACTGAAGCTGTGAACAATTGTATCAACAACCAAGCTACCAATACCTCCACCAAAAGAGACCTGCAAACAATCAGTTGGAAGAGCATCCTCAGAAAATCTTCTACAGTAATCAATCAAGTAGCATGTCAATGAACAAACACAAATTTAATGATGAAGATTGATAAACAAACTTGATCCAGAATTTTACAATGTAATGAACCTTCAACCCTTGATACTTATACAGTGGTTATAAAGTCTGTTATTGACAGAGGTGACAATTAGGATACAATAACAACAAAGTCTTATTTCGCTAGGTATGGTTGACTACGTGATTCTCACGAAGTTATTTGGTTCACTTAAAGACCAAAGTTTCAACAATGTTATTAGGTGGCAATTAGGATATTGGAAATAAAATCGTTCGTTCATACTGGAAGCAAAGCAAACATGGAAAATGCATTTCTAAGGTATAGACGGACAAAGCGAGAAAAGAGAATAAGCTCCCCAAGTATGCAAGTAGAATGTCTTATTTATCACAAAAGGAACCAAATGGTTATTATGTTCAGCTGCAGAAGAACATGCATACAAGTATACAACAGATGGGTCCTCTAGAAAATGTTCACCTATGTGGCGAAATGAAATGAATTAAGCTCCAGTTGTAAGTAAGTACCGCGTCCAGTGTCCACAGAAAGAGCAAGCCCAATGAGATATAGAAGATTTGCTGTGGGGAAATAGCAAAGGCATTCCATGCAGCAAGGCCTCCTACAATAGCAGCAATCTGTAGATTTCTCTCAATTGAACCAAGAGTTGTGTCCACGGGTGAAAGAAGAGACAAAGTTTCAATTCATCCAAGGTGTAAAGCCTTTGAGGCACCTGCGTAATAAGCATTGGACAAAGCTTTAAGTAAAAACCATATGTGTTATGAAAAGAAACAATCAGGCTTACCCTGCAAATCCTTGACAAGGGCAAGGGCAGCTCTATCATCTCCCTTTGCTAGCTCCTTGTCCACTTTCTACCATGTAGAGAATTGAAACAATAATGACACACTTTTTTGTATTGCACACTTTTCTATTGCTTTGTGAGTGTATTTATACATAAGGATCACATGAATGAGATAAAGCTGTTTAGATTCTCCTTGATTCTAGGGTTGGTTAACTTGCTTATCTAACAAGTTCACAAGTTACCGGTTTCAGTTGTCCAGGGCCACACCCACGTGGTGCATCAAAGCCAAACCGACCATTTAATTCAAGTTATTTGGGTTCATGAAATTAAATTACCCCTATCTGCGTATTTGATTGTTTTCCACGGGAAGGCTTTCTTTTGAAGGCTAGAGTTGCATTTTTTCTTCACCACATAAATACAAGATAAACAATTTTGAAATCAAAAACAAATTTTCCGTCCTGACTCCAGAGTCTAATAACCCGTTTAACCAAAATTACTGTTTATTATACGATTAGCAAAAATTACAAAATAACTAAACAATAGTGTAAACAAAATAAAACCATAACCAAATACTCTAGTTCAGTTGGTTAGAAAAAATGAATGAATTATTATAAATTCTGATGAATTGTTGTAAATGATGATGCTATCTTCAATTTTACGGATCAAAAAAATAAAAATCAAAATAGAACCTTAATGATCATGATTAAAAATATAAAAATGTGTTGCTTGGAGAATCGACTCCTCGCCATTGGACGACGCCGTTTTTGTGAGACACTTAACTCCTCCTTAGTCAAGCTCCGGATAGTAAAAAGTACTCCTTACTCCTTAATCAAGCCCCCGATGGAGTAATTTGATACTCTGCATTTTCGAAGTTTCACTGCTGGTTTGATTCATACCTTATCCAAAAACCTTTTATGCAATCACTAGATTAGTTATCCAATTTTTATTTTCTTTTAGCTTTTCATTTCAATTTCAATTTAAAGACCACAAATAATTTAACCATTGCCTTGAAAATTGGAAATGTGCTATGAAATTTCGAAAAGCACTTTTTCCAAAAAAAAATCATACATAACCTACTGAGCACAAATATTTAATCTAAGCCAAATCATGAATTTGCAACTTAGTGACACAAAATGAAATGATCTCGGCTATTCTCAAACATTTTGAAAGCACCGTTGGTTAATTAGATGAGTGCTTATTTTAAAAAGACAACATGGAAAGGCAACATCCTTGCTCAGAAAAAAGTAAATAACATTGAACCAAAGGGCGCGGACTAACAGGAAAAGAAAAGCCTAATAATGAAATACTTCAGTTCTCCAACCCCATGCCTTAGATCAATGACGCAATTAGACACTAAGGGCATTTAAAGATGAACATGCCTACAAACAGATCAGGAATCAGGATTAAACCCTAGGCAAAGGATAAATTTGACAGGAAGGAACAACTCAGTCAAGAAAAGTCACCTGATACCAAAGGCTAGAACATAAAACATACAAAAAGGACAACTACATTTTTGAAGTACCATCGACGAGATTGCCAAGAAACTACAAATTGCAGCACCCGAAAACCAACATACCAAAGGCACACGCCGCATTAACAGCAAAGGATCGACCATATACATACGAGACACATAGAACCATCAGTTGACCGCCCAAAGTTCAAAAGCAATGTAAGCCAGCTTACACTACTATGAAACACTATCGCTATAAAACATACGATCTCAACAGGTAACGTTATTTTCATTCACAACCCATTAAAAATAATCCAAATACCACTTCATATTCGCATCCGATTCAAAAGTGAGATTACACCATCCAGTTCAAAAGACTGAGAAACACTTAATTCCTCAGAGCAGATATCTAAAAATTAACCAAAACATGTATATTACAACCGCAATAAAATAAAAACTATAGTCCAAATAGGCCTAACAAAAACCCTAAAACTCTTGAGAAGCTGATCCAATTTCGCCCTTCCCCTTGCCAACCTTCTTGGGAAGCAGAGTCTGATGAATATTCGGCAAGACACCTCCATTGGCAATGGTAACAGATCCCAAAAGCTTGCTCAGCTCCTCATCGTTCCTCACAGCAAGCTGAATGTGCCTAGGAACAATACGATTCTTCTTGTTATCCCTAGCAGCATTCCCAGCCAATTCCAAAACCTAAACAAAAACACACATCATCAACAAACCAAATTCGATTGATTCAAAATAAAATTAGGTCAATCAGAACACAATAAAAAATCAAAACTTTAAAACAAAAATTAAACCAAGACCAAACAGACTGATCAAAAACACAAGAACTAATCAAATCTAAACCTAATCGACAATCCAAAACAAACCTCAGCAGCGAGATACTCGAGCACTGCAGAGAGGTACACAGGAGCACCAGCACCAACACGCTCAGCGTATTTCCCAGCCTTAAGGAATCGAGCGATTCTTCCAACGGGGAATTGGAGACCAGCTTTCTGCGATCTTGAAACGGATTTGGAGGCTTTGGGCTTGCCCCTTCCGCCCTTGGTAGAACCACCGGTGGAACTCATCTTCTGATTGGCGGAGAAATTGGGAACCCTAACCCTAGAATTTGAGATTTAGAGCACGGAATGAGTGTGAGAACTGAGAAATCAGGCGCAGATGAAAGGGTTTGTGAGTGGAATGGAATTATATAGGACCCCATAATCCGCTCTAATTGGTCCAGAGGGTGAGACGCGGATTGCCAACGTGGCATCCACACTAAGATTCGCGGGAAACTACTTTTTCGTTTTCGAGCATTTTGGAACAAACCCGCGCCACAAAATCGGCAAGCCTAGGTTTTCCAATCATACAGTACGTGCCGTTTTCTGGTGTGTTCGAAATAAATTCTGCGAGGAAAAAATAATTATTTTTTATGGTGAAGGTGAAGTAACCAATAATTACATTTATTTTTTTCATGATTTTATAATATATAATCAAAACTTTATGTGTTATACAAACACACTATATAGATGGTAGATCAAAATTTGGGGTTTTCAATTTGTTAGAAAACGGGGATCGAAGAAATTCAATGGTTGGGAGGAAAAGATCCTGTCGCAAGCGGGAAGGGACATTCTTATCAAAGCAGTTGTCCATTTGCAATCACATTGAAGCCCTCCTGTACAATCCAACCAAGTTCTCTAAAAGGTCTATATCATCATTGCTCACGTACAGTTAACTTGTGTGTACTCTGAAACATCTCCCGAATGTAGGGTTGCCCTAATTGCACCATCGGGTGCCATTTCTTTGCTTCGTTGGCGAAGATAAAGACAGTTTAATAGTGCACAAGTAAAGTGGACAAAGTTATAAGCAAAGTTGTGTTTTGATATTGCAATATTGGATGGTAATGAGTTGATCAAATTTAGAAACCAGTTTGTCCTTCTCCCATTAAAAAGAAATTAACAGAGGAAATTACAACAGAGTGGACGTGAAAAATGCTTTCTTCTTATGCTTATTGCAAATTGCATGGAACATCCGTGCCCCGTATCACTCACTACCTAATAACCCACCCCCTGCGGCAAAAAGCTGCTGCTCCATCTACAATCACATAAGTAGAAATATAAGAACTTCAAAGGAGACATAGTAAGTTTCTTATTAGAGTTTTTTTTTCATTTCTTGTTAGAGTTTAATTTTCATATTTTGTTAGAGTAAAAACTTTTACAAATTCAGTAAATTAAAAAATATTTTAGATATAATTTTTAAAGTAATTATTATTAAAAATCAACAATTTTATTATATACTTCGACAATTTATGTATAAATAAATGAAAATGTAAAAATACTACATTATAATTAAATTCTTCTAATTATTTAGAGCGCTGGCTTAGAGACAAGCCTACTAAAATTTAAGTTTTAGGCTCACTAATTAATTTATTATTTAAATTAAACAAAAAAAGCCACATATATATTGGCAAAAAAAAAATGTAATATATAGCTCAATAGCTTAAAGTAAAATAAAAATAAAAATTTGCTTTAGGACACACAGTTGGGCCGACCTTTATTATATTATAAGTAGATAAAGACTGGACCTTCACCCCCTTACCTTGAAGAGAGTTTCAAACTTGCTTTTCACCAAGGAACACTCCAGTTTTATTTCCTGTAAGTTTTTAAGACACCTGAAAACCAACCCTTATTTTCTCATCAGCATATCCAATTTTAAAATAAAAAATAATTTGCCAAAGCTTAAAGATTATTATACATGGTATTTTGAAAAGATCCATATCCACAGTATATAAAAACTGATGTTGAATACTAGTTTCGAAGCTTACCCTTCAACATTTTTCTCCTCACAGTAGTTTCGGAAGGCAATGCAGACTTTCTGAACTCTCTGTGCGCCAATGCTGTATTTCCCAACAATCCAATAACCTTATCAAAACAATATTTTTTATTTCTTGTACAACTTTTGTGTTCATCCCTTAGTAAGTACTTTTGAATAAAGTAAGCTAGATATAAGATAATTGCATTCAGTATCATATACGATGTCAATCATCTGACATTCAATCACATAACGGATATTATCAAAATCATGTTAGCTGGAGAAGGAAGGAGGAGGAAAATGTGTCCTTTATAGAGAAATTATTATTGTGGTTCAGGACGACCACATGTCTATAATCTACATGACATATATGTAATCGAGTTTTTCAATTTACAAGAAAGAATTAAAAATATTTGGTTGCATATCATGTATGGATTGACCGAGACCATACATGATTGTTCTAAATCCTATAGTAATTTCTCCTGCTAGTGATCTCTCTCTCTCTCTCTTTCCCTTTAAGTACAAAGGAAGGTGATTCAATCTTGGATTTTATGTGCTTCCCTCTCTTTGGGGTGAAAATTTTGTGTCACTCCTTTGTTAGTTATGTGGGGGCGTGTGTGTTTTTGCAATGGAACACTAAGCTATCCAAACCACGTCTCTCTATCACATGTGCTTCTCACAGTGTCAAGCCTTGCAAGTTGCAACAGTAATAACACAATACTAGAGTGCTAGTACGGTGAAGCAAGGACATCAGCTGCTAAAAAGGGTTTAGCAGATTGATACTTGATAGTTGATATATACTTCTTCCACCAACTTAAGAAAAAACACCATCACCCCAAGTTGTACATCTTAAAATTAATGTCTCATGTGAAAAATATGTAACTTATATAGAGACTAATAAATAAATAATTAATAATTAAGAACTAAATTGTAATTGGATTAAATAAGAGAAGTTTCATCAAATAACTGTTACTTGATGAGACTAATGATTATAAAAGAGGGTTAATACATGTGAAATAAAAGAATAGTGTTTTCTCTCATCCATAGTCATCACGAACGTAAAGAGACAGAAATAATAGTTTAAAGTAGTGAAATCTTGTTTTTCTCATCTTTGAAGGAAATCAATCAAGTATATCGGAGAAAAGTCTATGGAGGAAGATACGCATTATCTACTTATTTATTATTTATAAGAATCATAGGTTTCAAGATCCTGTTGGTTTTCTATAATTGATAATTTACGAAATTCATTAATAGTTTTACTTTACGGTAACTCTGCTATTTAACTATGCTTAGACGCTCTTGGTGAACATTTTTTCACCTCTTTTTTTTTTTCTTACAAAACTTCTTTTAGTGCTACTCTACAAAGTGTTTCACGTCAATAATCCATATAATAAAGGTTTGTATTAAAAGTTTCCAAAGTGAATTTCCAATTTTGAGAGGAGAACAACGCCTTGTTTGTTTGTTGATCTTTTAAGAATGGAGAAACTAGTGGTAAAGAAATATATTATTACCTGGAGCTGCTACCTTTCAATTGGCGAACATGAGCTTCCACCCTTTTAAAATCAATGCTCTCCTGGCCTCTGTTCGGGACAGTGAGTTTAGATTTTAGAAAGAGATTCCCAGGGACACATTCATTCTATTGGTCCGAATACATAAAGTAAAACAAACAATGAACTAATTGGTGTGGCCTTACAGTGCCTTTGCCAGCTCATTAAGAAGCCTCTCTGCATCCTCAAAGAAAAGAGTCACCACTTCAACCACAAACTCTGGGTTGCTTTCATCTTGAAGTTGCTGAAGCTGGTTGAATTGATCATCCAGAAAACCCTTTTCAAATATATCAATCCACACACAGTGAGAAACAGAGAGAAAGCAGAAGATAAAAAACAAAAAAACAAAAACAGGTACAAGAAAGTAAGATACATGGCTTATGTATTAGGCTTTATTTTCTGCTTCACTTAATGCATATATTGGTAATTGTATGACATACTTACCTCTTCAAACAGGGAAGAAGTGTATTCAGCCAACTGTCTCTGCAACCGAGACACACCATACATTGTTGTTCTCGATCTCAAGATCTTAAGTAATTATTTCATCTTCCTTCTGCTACCTAGTTTATATGATTTATTCTGTTCTCAACTGGAAATTACTAATGCTTGCATAGAGATTTGGTTAATGTCACAATATGTGGAGAACTCTCTTACCACTGTCTCTCGAACTCGGTGTGGTTGCTTTTTATATATAGAAACCGTTGTCACCTACTGTTGTTTTGTTTCGGTTCTTAATTTTCCCATCAACCAATGATTTATAATTAGATGAGAATAAACTAAAACTTGAGTCTTTAAAATGGGATTTTCCTCACAAAATACATCTTACTCTAATTTAAATTGTGCGATTTTGTTAATACCAATTAATGTTTAAAAAATAGAATTGTCTTTATTAGCATATTGTTCGTAACTTAAAATTAAATGTTACATATTTCAGAGTTTTAGAGAACAAAAAAATAATGAGCAACTAATTGAATAATTGTTATCTTATAGATCCTAAAAAATATATTTTATCCTTGAAAAAGTATTAATTATATAAAGCACCGATTTATTTATTTAGTATGAGGTGTTGTTGGCAAAATCATACATGTGCGTTTCATTCTTTAAATTAAAGATACTAAAATAAAATGAGTTTAAATATGTTCAATGATTGAATGCGTCGTATACCATTCAAATAAAAGTTTAAAGGTTGAATTGTGTATTTACTCTTTGCCCCCTATATTTTTTTGTATCATCAAAGTTACATTTAATATTTTAATAAATATTCATTTATTGAACATGCATGCTCTTAAAAGATAATGGAAAGTTTCAAAAAGAAAAGAAAACAATAATAAAAAGTACAAATAGATATATTAAACTTTGACTTTTATTTTCTGTCAAAAAAACTGACTTTTATTCAAAGGAAAACTTAAAGAGTAAAAGTAAAACGTTAAACGAAAATAAAAGGGAAATGTTAATACTCTTTTTTAGTATGAGTACATTAAACATTAAATTTAAATAATCATTTCTCACTTCTTTGACCAACACTAAATTTTTTAAACACTCTCTTCTCTCTCCTTTTTCATAGATATTAAATTTTCAATGTCTCTCCTCTCTCATCTCTCACCACATATAAATGTATTATAAGAAAATGTATATTATGGAAAAACTATATAAATAAGAATATGCATTTATTTTAAAAAATACTAATAATTATACTATTTAAATGAATTTGAAAACTTAAATTTCTAAAAATAATTTACAGTAAAAAAATAGATTACGTTTTTTTTTTTACCTTTTTCAACCAAATTATTGGTTATGACCTCTAAGAGCCATATTTTTTTTCTTTTAAAAAAGAAATTTTTGTAATCTTAACGTTGTGCATATTTAATTTATATTAAAAACTTTTAATTACTTTTAAAAAAAAGGTAATCATTTACTAATATTTTTTTAAAGTCATGATTTCTTTATATTTAATTGTATGCTTATTGTGCATTATATGGAAATCAGCTTTTTTCTTGCTTTCGTTTAACATGTTCCTGAAGTTTTTAAGAATAACTATAAATTAAAATATTATGGTGAGAGATGAGGGAGGCGAGAGAAATATTAAAAATTTAATGTTCACAAGAGAAGAGAGTATTTGAAAATTTTAATATTGGTCAGAGAAGAGAGAAAAATATTATTTAGATTGAATAAGAAAATACTATATTATCATTAAGTTAAAGTTATTATAATAAATAATTTTATTATTATTTTTTCAAAATTTATGATATTAGTTGCTAATATGCTCATATTAAAAAGAGAAGAGAGGATGAGTGCATTAGCATTTCCCAAAATAAAATAGAGGGGTTTTTAATAGGTATAGCGTGTCAATAACTACAACCATTGATGCATTCCATGCACAAAAAAATTTGACCATTAATTACAAAGAGAGTTACTTTTTATATTGTTTTAATTTGTAAGAACTAAAAAAGTTAAAACTTTATAATAATGGACACATTTTACTAAATCAATAAGTTAGACCCTTCTGTTACTTTTCCATCTAATAACATATACTATTATATTTTAATAGAATGATAATCATAATTTTTTAAAAATATGATATTTATTAAGAAATTAAAAAACATAAAAATATGATATTTGATATTTTCAATATTTTTTATACTAATTTGATTTTTTTTAATTTATTACGTTTTTAAACCAATACCCTCATTAACAAAACCTTAATACAATGACGTATCCAACACACATGATCCAATCGTCTTTCCATCTTTTTAATTCAGAAATTATTGCCTGTCTCACCTTTCCCTTCTCTAATTTGATATTGCCACCCTCTATTATTTTGTTTAAAATTAGTTAATTTTAATACCTTACCTAGACCCAAGGTGCTATCTTGTCTGTTGGGGTAGTGGCATTTTCAAACTGAGGACCTCTCACTTCCTACCAACCTGTAAATTCTTGCTAAAGATAAGCATATCTTTCTATTTATAATTATTTTTTAGCTGTTGGACGAAAGTTAATTATTTTTAATTTCTGAAAATATTACCACGTTTTTTTTTATATATTTTAATATTTACAAATATTATATATTTTAAAATTTAAAAATACGTTTCTAGAAAAACTACCAACAAAATGGTCAGTGCAGTAATGGGAATACATATTATACATGAGGGTTAATATAGATATGTACCCAAAAAAAAAAGAATGATGTATAATTTTCGACAAAAAAAATTATACGCATTAATTTTTAAATGAAAAAATTTAAAAATTTACACAACAATTTTTCTTTCGATGTATATATCTCTTTCTTTCACATCATTTATTATATTTAAAACTTGTTTCGCTTTATTTCTTAATTGTAAAATTTATTATACAGACTCTCTTAAATGAAATACATAAGAAGTAACAGAGTGAGTAGTGTCTATAAAAGACTTTCTATAAGATAAAACTCCACTATTAGCTCACCACGCGGAGACATCATATCATCAACTATACGGGGCAATTTTCATTTTTTCCGGACATGCAAAAAATGGCAAAGAAAATTTAGACTCAAAGACAGATAATTGATGACAATATTTAATTATTTATGAACTATTGCTACAAAGGGTTCCTTAAAGATATTTTGGTTTGGATGAAACTTAGATGATTTTTTTATATATTTTTTATTAAGTTTTCTGTTTAGATGATATTGTGTGCGGATGCTTTTTCAAAATAATAATAACTTCTATTTAATATATATTATAGAAATTTAAATAAAACATCTACTCATCATTATATTAATTAAAGAAGATGTAACAGAAAAAAATGCCCTAAGCAACGTATAAAATGTTTTATGTAGTGAGTAGAGAAAAATTAACTTAAATATATGGGGGTGAAGTTATTGCAAAGCATGGCTAATTTTATGATATATGTTGTGGGGGAGGCTATTGACATTTGACACTCCAACATTTTCTATTCACATAACTCAAATTTTAATTTATGATGTTTTCCAATCTGCCAGTATTTTTTTTTACTGGAAACATACTTGGTGCCACTGGTACAGGACCTACAGCATCTCGTTTCTTCACAATTTTGGCGTGACTGGATTATATTCTACTTCAAACTGAGTTGCATTTGCATGTGTCAGAGGCTAAGGTGGGAGAGAAAAATACTACCAACTTACCCTGTTTTTTTTACACACTATTTATAAAACACCCATTTAAAATATAAGGCTTAGAAAATCAACTTAATCATTAATTAACGAGACTTACAGATGATTTTTTAAAGAAAGAGTGTGTACTTTTGATACGTTTCTTCTAATACACGTACACTCTAACAAATGTCAGTTTATAATAAAAAAAAAGTGTTAGAGATATACTTCTTCTAATATAAACTCTTTGATAAATTTTAATTTATAATAAAAAATGGGTAAAATACAGAATATGTAATTGGTCCAAATAAAATTGTATTCGAATCTCTCAAGCAAGGTATCTCGGACAAAGAAATTCCATTAAAATTAACCACCTTATTTAGACAAAATTCCTCCTTGATTCTCGTAGAAGATACATATAATTTCTATATATATATAAAAAAAAAGAAATATGTTGCTAAGAATAGGACTCCTCTAATAAGTTTTAGCCAACAAATATTTTGTTAAGATTGATTTAAGGTGAGAGATTGAGAAATGTTTGAGTAATGGTGGCATGAATATACTGGCATGTTGCCGCGTGCTTGAGTAAGCACGAGCTGTCTGTTTGAGCACCATCAGTCACATTCACATATATATCAACGAGTAAAATGACTAGTGAACAGAAGCAAAAGAACATGGTTCCTTGGCGTTGGTATTCATGCGACGGTACAAAGCTGTACCTTGTCTATTTTCTCATACAACTACTATTCCAAATTGGATTTGGAGGTAGCATAAGTGGAATAAAAGCTGTGCAACATGATGTTAGTCAATAATTGGATATTTTTAACACTTCCAAAGGGACCACCCCTTTGTCATGGACTTCATGCCAATCCATGCCAGTGGGGACAACAACCACTGTGGAACCATTATTTGATAGGTTTTAAGCTATTACTGCACCTTGCCACGGGAAGATAAGTTTAATGGTTATACATTTACAGTAAAACTGTTTTACTCTTAATCTGATATCAAAATTAAAGGCTTTAAACGAATCCCTGACTTAAAGGGAATGGGAATAAACAACTGGCTTTCTTCTCTTAGTGCAATCAGTTCTGGCACAAGACAATCCTGATTCAATTCCCGAAAACCTGACACCAGCAGTTTCTTCTGGGCATGTCCCTGAGAGGCTGAGACTACTATATAAGAGAAGCGTTCTAGTGGCCTAAGCTCCTAGTTACCGGTATTTAATTATAAATCATCTTCTTTCACATAATTTTTAAATTGATTAATGTAAAAGTCTATAAATTTATCATATATAAAGGGATTTAGTGTAAAACTAAAAAAATATGTATTATTTTTAAAGTATAAAAAGAAGAGAAAAGTAATTATAAACTATATATGTAAAAAAGATTTATATAATCATCTAATCATAATTCATCATATACGATAAATTTATTGACTTTAAAATAATTATCACGGTGAGTATAATTAAATAATTTTATAAAATTATACCTTAGACTTACAGTTAGTTAGGGTGCAAGTGACTTGGATTGGGTTGAATTTTATATATTTTTCAACCCAATACAATTAAATTTAATTGAGTTTGATTGAATTAGATTTATCTTTTTTATTTTATCAATTCAATCTAAATCAATCTAATTATAATTGGTTTGAATTGAGTTGGTTATAGGATTGTATCATTAAAAAAGGTCACCTCTTTTAAGTTTTGGAAAAATATTAAAAAAATCCTCAAATTTAAAAATAGTAAGGATATTTTTAAAAATTATAAAATATTCATATAATAAATAGATAAAATAATAAATCATAAATATATACTTATAGAACTATTCATAAAAAAATGTATTATCTTAAAATAAACATGAAAAGATAAAATCTAAAATAATATATTATGTTAAGATAAAAATGTATTATCTTGAAAATGAAATATGCTTAATTCAAAGTTTTTATTTTAATAATTTAATTATATGAAAGTTTGGTTGGGTTTTGGTTGATCCAAAACTTTAAATCCGTTATTCAATTTATTTCATAAAAATCTAATGAGCTGAATTAAATTAGAAGAGTTTACTGATTGAGTTCAAACCACTCACACCTGTTAAACTCTTATAAAAATCTGAAATATTATTGGAAGAATGTAACATTTCTAAATAAAAAATTTTTGGTACCTAAATTAAATGTAAACAATTAACAAAAATTCTGGATCACTAACACTATTTTCAATTTTGTATTCACATGACATTGCCTCCACAAGTCACTTCAGATGCCCAAAAGTATACCAAGAAAGAAAAAGATCCTATTTCCACAGATAAGAGTATTATTATGGCCTTGGCCATCCCTCTTTCTTTAAGATTACGGTTATTGATTATTGAAATTGACTAGAACTACAAAGTGCAAACAAAGCAATAGTGGTCTAAAAATTCAAATTGAGGCATCAAATCGATCACATGTTTTTGCTTTATGAGAAAATTTTCAAACATGGGCCAAACGAAGAATGTCAATTTGCCAGTGGCTTCTTTCTAGGAATGGAACATTTTCAATGTCATGTAAAGTCGGAAAAAGGATTAATTAAGCTAATATCTTAATCTTTTTTTGATGAGGACTAATATCTTAATCTTGATAACGAATAAGATTAGAAAGGCGAAAATTGCCTGTCTTCGTGAGACTATAGAGTCAACACAAATGCAGAGAAATATACACACAGTCAATTGTTTTTACATTCTAATTTCTTACTTTTTAATTAAGAAAATATTGTTTCAAGGTTTGTAAAGCTACTTATTTTGTGAAAGAGAACTTGAAAATATGCATTCTCATTCCCGATACTCATGCAAGCTTTGAAAAATTATTTTTATACATTATTAATTCTTTAAAAAAATGTTCACATTTTGCGGTTTTTCCCCTATGATAAGGGCTAAGGATAAGTATTGTTAAATAGCTGTCATAGAGGCGCTATAGCGCTATCGCATTGGGAATTTCTTGGATCTGGGATTAAGACTATTGTGGCCACTGGCAACTATGGGTATCGTTGTTGAGCATGTATCTTGCATCCTCTTATCCTCTTTGATGAGTCTCCGTCCAATTCAACTTTTTGAGTTAATTAACAAGGTTTGATGGTGATGTATTAATAATAGTCTAAAACAAATTTACATTACTATTTAATCACAAATTACTGTTAATATCACTTTTAAATTCAATTCACTATTAAAAATATGATTACCACAATATATAACGCCTTGAACTTACACCATTTTCACATAAATGTTGTGAAAGTTGGTGTCTATCCCATATAATTTTTTTCTCAATTGAGTCTCACCCTCCCCCTGTATATCCCATTAAAATATTTAAATTCAATTAACTATTAAAAATATGACTATCACAGTATAATGCTTAGCACTGACACCCTTTTTCTCATAAATTTTATGAAAGTTGATGCCTACCATAAGGCTTTTCTCTCAAGTTAGTGCCTACCATAAATTGTATCCCATTAAAAGCTTTAAATTCAATTCTCTAATAAAAATATTAATGACTTTCCCAATATAACGCTTAGAACTGACACCCTTTCTCATAAATTTTATGAAAGTTGATGCCTACCCTATAATACTTTTCTCTTAGTTCAGTTTCACCTTCCCCTTCCATTCTCCCTTCCATCGTTTCCCCCTGTCAATTCATTCACTCTCCTTTCAACTTCCTCCTCCACTGCATCACCCTCCCATGAAGGTGCAAATGAAAATGGAGGTCGTTATTGTGTTTGTATATATGATTTTGGTTTCTAATTTGGTGAATTTTCACTTTATGACTTTCTAGAATTACATTTTGATTTCTTGGATGGCTTTTAATTTTTCAGTCGCGGTTACTTTTTCAATTTATAGGTTTGTATGTGCCATTATTTTTAGAATGTGGACAATGGATCCAAGTATTTATTTTAATCTTTAATAATCAAGCATGTTATAAATAACACTTTGATAAATTATTTTAGGATATGTATATGTGAATTTGTTGGTTTTCACATGAAGAATAAATAATACTAAAATAAAGATTAAAATTCCAACAAGTTTATAATTTTTCACTTTGGAATTTTTCTATTTTATCGGTTTTGTATTGTGAAGTATTGAGGTTTTAATGTCCAATTTTGAGATTTATAATACTTTTGATCTTCATTCGCTTATAGATTTTAAAAATTACTTTTTTTATTGTTAAGAAATAGTTTTTTTTAATTAAGTAATGGTGCTTACATGTGGTTTTCACCTACATCATCTTTTTTGTACAATCTTTTTGTTTCTTTAGCTATACAATACTACTAGGAGGTGATGATTTTGTGTTGGAACATACTCAGAAAAATAACAAGATACTCAATAATACAACTCAACAAATTATCTAAATGATCTCAGTCGACTCGACATAAGCAGGTTACCATGGATTTTTGAAAACTAAAGATATCACACTCCAAATCTTTGGTTGTGTTACTTGTCTAAATATTATTTGATTGAATGATATGGAATATGTGGGAAAATGAGAGATTAAAGTCCTCTCCCTCCAATTTTAGTCTTGCTTTTAATATTAGAGAATTTATTTTTCTCTTTTTCTTCCCTAAAATCAAAGAGTCCAATAAAACACACACATAGACTTATACCCTCATGTATGTTAAAAAAAACTTTGTTGAAAAAATTTACTTTAATAATTTTTAAGATTGCCCAAATTAATATTTTCTGTTATAGATCACATATATTTGTTAAGAAATAATTTTCTTCAAATTTAAAAAAATGACATCTTGGGCCTTTGGCCCTGTTTATATGCAAAAAGAAAAACAGATTTACATCATTATAGGATTAATTAATCTTTTCCATTATTTTTTTCGTATAGAAAATTATTTGTTAACCGTCATACTTAAGAAGAATATATAGAACTAGAACTATCTTCATGCTTTGCACGGTGGGCAATACAATTTTAATGAAAATAAAAATGATATATATGCAAAAGAAAAAAAATGTGAATGCATGCGAAGAAATTAATAACATCCAAATGCGGGACATGTGAGAGGCGCGAAGTGTATCTGTGTAGGTCAGAGAAAGAAGAAAACAAGGTAAGTTGAATTATATAATTCAACCCTAACTCGTTATTTTTTTAAAATGTTTTATACATTGAATGGTTAAATATTGTTTTGTTGGACGTAATATTTTGTGAACTATTATCTTGATGATAACTTCTAGAAAATATTTGTCAAACCATGTTTATGTTTGAATGGTTTATATATTTTTATTTGTTTAATAGGTCAACTTATGAGTCATCTATCTTTTTAATATTTATTTATTTTTTAATTCTTGTGAATTGAATTGAGATTTTTAACCCAATTTTAAAAAATTTAATTAGTAGAACTTTTTGTCCATTTTGACATCTATAAAAAGAGGAGTTGGAGAGATCATCAACTTTTCATAATTTAATTTTAAATTTTGATAACAAAGAACTTAATGTAAGTCTATCGATCATCCCGTCTTTTCTCTTCCATTAAATCAACAAGTCCAAGAGAGTTTATTTCTATTGACTTTCAAATGCTATAAGATGGAAGTTACTGGACTCTTTGATTCTAGGAAAGAAAGAGGGAAAGCATAATCCCCTAATATTAAAAGCGAGACAAAAATTAGAGGGAGAGGACTTTAACCTCTCATCTTCGATCTCTCTCATCTTTGATTTCTATTATTTTCTATCCTACAATCAAATACTATTTAGCCATGTAACACAACTCAAGGTTTTGAATATGGTGTCCTTAGTTCTCAAGAACCTAAGGCAACCTTCTTATCTCGATTGAGATCACTTAGATAGATTCTTGAGTTGTGTTATTTAGCATCTAGTGACTCCTCCGTTCCAACACAAAGTCATCACCTCTTAGCAGTATTGCAACCTGCAGCCAACAGCGAAAATGTGATAAATCTTCTCTTTAAAGCAAAGTCAGCATAATAAAAAAAAGGTTAATACTTTGTAATCCTCTATGATATTTAATTTAAACAAGTTAACTGAAAAACATAAATAATTACAGTAACCTGCAATATCTTAGTTTATTTTCACTATAATTACAGTAATGCAACATTTTAGGTTGCATATACTTGCCTGACTCATTCCGGGACGTAAGAAAAGATACTTCTCAACACAGAGATGCAGTCAAAACAACACGATCCATTTGTTCCCGATCATAATGATCACCCAGAGAAGGATCAACAAGGTCCTTAATGTTATAGGCTTCAAATAAAGGCTTGGCCTACAAGTCTAATCCCACAAAATGCAGCATGGATTCAGGGTCAGATATAGGGAGATGGGGATAACAAATAAATTAGAGTCAACTCATTTTCATCTCATCTGTGAATTTAGGAAAAATCAAGGGAACTCATCTCACTTTTTTAATTATTTTTTTGTAAACTCTTAAACAATTCATATATTAATTGTTGAAATAAATTACACTGATATCTTGTAAGGTTTCATGGGATGGCACAAAATCCTCCTAGTTTTTATACTCCTACACTAACTGTTTGAAAAATGTTGCTCTAATTGTTTGTAAGCCAGCCCTAAGGGGGTTGATGACCTAGACCCATAGTTGAAGAGAACAACAAAAAGGATTTACAAACCTTTAATACAAAAATCAAAAGGAAAAATTTTTAATTTTTTTTTTGGTGATTATGCTTCAACGTCGTCTTCTTGTTTTCTTCAAAACTCTTTCCATCCCTAAATTTTAACTTATCCAAACATTAAAGATAACAAAAATTCAGTTTTCAACAAAAGACTAAACTCCTATGCACATGTAATATTGTGTATGTAACTAGGATTTTACTTTTTTTATATAAATTTATATATATATATATATATATATATATATATATATATTAAATATTTTAAATGATTGTAGCATATAAAAATATAATTCTGTATGGAAAAATTAAGTTTACTGTTATATTAAATTATGAAGTCACAATTTAATATTTTTATATATTCACCAAAAAAGTCACAATTTTCTGTCTCCTAGTACAAAAATATCAACTGAATAAAAAAATATAAAAGGGATCATTTTAGTATGTGAACGGATAATTCAATAAAAATTTAATTCTTAAAAGATTAAAAATTTTAATTTAATCATTGAATATATAAAAATGTGACAATTATATTTTACATAAAATTTAATAAAAATTTAATCTTTAATTTTTATAACATAATATAATATTAGTTTTAAAAATAATTTATTATCAAATTAGTCTTTAAATATTATATTTTAATAACAAAATGATATCATAAACTTAATGACGAACTATTATCGTATAATTTAGACATTCAAAAATTAAATACTTTTTTTTGAATTAAATAATCACTAACTTATATATTTAAAGATTAAAATGATTATTTATTTAAATAAAAAATGATCAATCCAACTTTTTCAAATTCTAGAAAACACAACCAAAACATATTTGTATTGAATGCTTAAAGGAAAATATACATAAAAACATGTTTTTAATTATGGAACATATTTTTAAAAAAATATCTTTTTTAACTAAAAAATTAATTAAGACACAAATTATTTTTATTTTTTTGTCACATTCGTCCCTCTCCAAAATCATGTCAATGTGTAGAAATTAGAAAATTAGTGCCGCCGCCCTGTTGGCGGCTGTTAGACTAGAATTCAAATAGGACAAATTTTAAAAAAGTAAAAAATAGATATAAAAACATGTTACTTATTAGGAGTAGTATTTTTTTAATAGTAGTACATTGTATTTTTTATTTATTTAACAACGCCCATAGCGTCACAACACAAGTTTAAGGACGCAGCACATGTCATTACATGGACTTGGGTCTTTTATTAAGTTAAATTATAAACATTTTTAAAGTTTTGGCTAAGCATGACACGCATATTCAGCACGATTTCAAAGTTTTTTTCTTTTATTAATGATTTCAGAGTTTTTAACGTTGTCCCTTATTTTATTTCCTTATCTTTGCAAGTTGATACGGTATTTTTCCTTTTTTTTTATTTCCTTATTTTTAAGTTGAAAACGTAAAAAAGAATGTAGTTTAATTGGTTGATGTGTGAGTAATTATAAATTTCTAACACTCTTTTGATTCTTCTTAATAAAAAAAATCTTAAACTTGATAATATTTCTCCAAAAAAAATTGGAATTAATGTTATCTACCGTTAATTGCAATTAAAGTTGATATAGCTTTCCCACTGTCATTTTTAAAAATGTTTTAACATTTTGAACGATTATTAGTATAAAAAAATATAGTAAGTATTTTTTTACAATTAAAAGATTATATATTTTAGGGTCTTGTTAATATGTGTTTTTATTGATTAAAAAATTAAAATAAAAAATATTTACCGTAGAAATTATAAGAAAACGTAAAAAAAAATTATGGATAACATAACTGTGCACATCATCATAAAACTTTTATTTTAAAATTTAATATCGAACCCGCAAGTGTCACGCGCACGCCACAAAATGAAAGAAAAAAAAAAGAGAAAAGATTTGAAAAGTGCGAAGTTTGTTTGTTGGAAACACGACACTGATTCCGCATCCAAATCTTTGATCTGAATGTCATGTAATTATGGTCAACGCCATTGACCAACTAAGTGTTTTAAAACCTTCCTTCCTCTGCTTTGCTTTTCATAGAACGCAAAGCATGGACAACAAAACCGATTTCTCAAGTCCTCTTCTCCCCACAAGTTACGGTCCCAATGATGCCGTTGACTCTCAGGGCAAAGGCCCTTCTTCTTCTTCCATACCAACTACTCTTATAATCACTACCCTCGTCGCTGTTTTTGGTTCTTACGTTTTTGGCTCTGCTGTTAGTTTCTATTTCTATCTATCTTCATGCTTTTTTCTTCTCCCAAACATATTTCTTAAGTTAAGATCATTTCTGATTGTTTCGTAATCTAAAATGTGTAAAAGAAATTAAACTCTAACTCAAAATGACCACTGGTAATTTTGCAGATTGGGTATTCATCACCTACTCAATCTGCAATCATGCGTGACCTCAATCTCGGAGTGGCCCAGGTTTCAACCCCCCCTTTTCTTTTCTTACATTTATTACACCTTGTTCTATTATTTATTGGTCATCACTCATCACTTTTGTTTGAACTATTTGTACTTTTGTAGTACTCAATTTTTGGTTCAATATTGACGATTGGAGCCATGATTGGTGCCGTTGTGAGTGGTAGAATAGCTGATTATGCTGGTCGTCGAGTTGTAAGTCATAGCCTCGCCGCATTAATTCTGGTTTCAATGTTGTTGTTGTTGTTGACCTTTGGTTATTCTGCTTTTTGCTGTGCAGGCCATGGGATTCTCCCAGGTTTTCTGCATCTTGGGATGGCTTGCCATAACATTCTCAAAGGTTTCCCATTCATTTCTTCCACTTCATTCCCAAATTTATCTAAAGTTGCACGCTTAGTAATAGTGGAATATATCTGAAAACTTGGAATCTTGAAGTGGTGGTAACCTTTCCTAAAGAGGAAAATACTTAACTATATTTCAAGGTAGGGGAGAAAGACATTCATGGAAAGAATGCATTTTACTATTGAGTACTTAAAGTACATGCCTTGGTAGGCTTAAATACCTTTTTTATGGGAATGATTACAAACAAAAGGTTTGGACATTACATGGATGATAAACAAAAGACAAAAACTATAGGAATTAAAAGTGAAAAACTGATATATTTGGAGGGATTAAAAAAGTATTTAAACCGGCCCTGGTATTATAAGCACAATGAAGTAATGGATATAGTAAGGGGTAAGGACAGAAGACCCTGAGCGACTGAACCACTATGATTCTATTAGTTGAATGTCTTCATCCCATGGGTTTTCCTCAAGTTCAGTTGTTGATGTCTAAAATTTGGTGTTTTTTGAAGGTTGCTTGGTGGCTTTATGTTGGAAGACTGTTGGTAGGATGTGGGATTGGCCTTCTATCTTATGTGGTAAATTTTGTGACTGTGCTATATGTTATGATTGCAGTTCAAATGATATTCAGTCACTCAAGAAATACTCATACTACATAGTTTCCTTTGTATATTAGGTACCAGTTTATGTAGCAGAAATAACACCCAAGAATCTTCGAGGGGCATTCACTGCAGTTCATCAGGTAAAGCAATACTAGAATGATTCAATCTTAGTATCATTTTACTCTTATTGTATATACCATAGCACTTATGTTTTACTATGTCATTTATAGGCTTATTTAAAATCCCTATTTGGTCTTATTTTGACAGTTAATGATTTGTTGTGGGATGTCATTAACTTATCTTATTGGAGCATATGTGAATTGGCGGATCTTGGCTACAATAGGTAATATTCTTCTTTCTTGTGTTCTTTTCACAAACCAAATTAAAAAAAAAAAGGCTCCATGTAACTCTTGTTTTTTGTCTTTGTCTCAGGAATTATTCCGTGTCTTGTGCAGCTTCTGAGTCTTCCCTTCATCCCTGATTCTCCTAGGTGGCTGGTGAGTCGTTCATAGCTTTGGTAATTTTATTGTATTGGCTGCTCATGTTGGACACTGCTCACACTAGGAATTGATCCTTTTCATCACTTTTATCAAATTATTGGAGTCAAGACATGTCATTGGACAAAATATCTTGAGTGATACTTGCAATCTTCTGCAGGCTAAGGCTGGTCGCTTGAAAGAGAGTGATTCTGCTTTACAGCGCCTCAGGGGGAAGAATGCTGATGTTTATCAAGAGGCCACTGAAATCAGAGTATGTAACTAGTTTTTGTTCATTAGGATGTTACACTTGAGTTACAATCTTGGATGCAAAAGAAGGGAAATAAAAAAGGAAGATACCTCAGTATAATCTATCATATTTTGCATTGTACCTTTATTTGTAGGATCATACAGAAGCCTTTCAAAAGCAAACAGAAGCTAGCATCATTGGCTTATTTCAAATGCAATATTTGAAGTCACTTACCGTGAGCATTCTAAATCATCCCTATTCATATGGTCCATCTTAACTTTTTGCAGGGCTCTTATCTTATTTAGTTACTTGGTTGGTTAGGTAGGAGTTGGCTTGATGATACTGCAACAGTTTGGAGGGATTAATGGCATTGTTTTTTATGCAAACTCTATATTTATATCTTCTGGTATGTGCAGCTCCTTTTTTATGCCTTATCCATCGTATGGCAAGTAAGAAAATGAATATGATAATATCGGATTTCACACAAAAGCAAAAACTCTTATCCATGACAGGGTTTTCAGAAAGTATTGGAACAATAGCAATTGTTGCCGTTAAGGTTCTTAATTTTCTTCACATGATTGCATCATTTCTCTGTGCTTAATTCTGTATAATAAGATGGATGCTTTGATGAGTGTACCTTTCATTCTTGTTTTTCATACCATTCCGTCATTTGTCTTTATAGATTCCAATGACAACTATAGGAGTACTTTTAATGGATAAATCTGGAAGACGACCACTTTTGCTGGTAAAAAAGTTTGGACCATTGTTCCTACTCTACATTTTTGCAGTGTTTTGAAAGTTCTGAATCCAAAAGTTTTATTCTCATACAGGTGTCTGCAGTGGGAACATGCGTAGGATGCTTCCTGGCAGCCTTGTCATTCGTTTTGCAGGTTCTTTTAATAACAGAATCTGATCTAGTAAGTTGTTTTTCGCATGAATTTCTAAGAATAATTAGGATTGCTGATGCAGGACTTGCATAAGTGGAAAGGAGTTAGTCCCATTTTGGCGCTAGTGGGTGTATTGGTAATGTTCATGCACTCATACACTAGTGTGAAATCTCATAAATTTAACTTAAATGGATTGTGTCATTACTATATTTTATGACCCTGAAAGAGTCATGTGGAACTCCTAGCTAATAATCTGTTATGTAACAATAGCACAACTGAGTGAAATTTCGTATATTAGTATTTCTGGCATATCTAGTGAAGTCTTTGAATTCTTGCTGGACTTATATGATGTGCCTCATACTCTTTCAGTTTTTCATTGGCCTTGTATTTTTTCTTAGCGACATAGAATTGGTTTCAACATTTGAAAGATGCCTCTGAAGTCTCAATAAGAATCCAATTCCTGTTAAGTATTGAGTCCAACATTTGGTTCCATATCTTGAACGTGATTTCCACATTTCATAGTTATGGCTTCTGCATTCCAAACATGATTTCTTCCTTCTCAACAAAATTTCCAAACATGGCAAAAGTGATTCTCCTATTAATTTTTTTTTAATGGCCAGGTATACGTGGGATCTTACTCTATAGGCATGGGAGCAATTCCGTGGGTTATAATGTCTGAGGTAGCTTTGTCTAACTATGCCTAAACTCGGGAAATAACAAATTCAAACACAAAAAATCATCAGCATGATGAATGGTTATATTTTATTTTCCAGATATTTCCCATCAACGTGAAGGGTTCTGCTGGAAGCCTTGTGACTTTGGTTAGCTGGTTGTGTTCCTGGATTATATCATATGCTTTTAACTTCCTCATGAGTTGGAGTTCAGCAGGTATGTTATCATTTAATTTTGATCCTGAGGGTAAAAATAAAAAAAAAAAAAGTTGAGAAAAAGTTTTAAGAAAATAGTGAAGAAAAATAAAAACGTAATGAGTCCTTATTTTATATATGGAATAAAATTTATATATGTATGTTTGGGCAGGAACTTTCTTCATGTTCTCTGGCATATGTGGCTTCACTGTGCTATTCGTAGCAAAACTAGTACCAGAGACCAAGGGCCGTACACTAGAAGAAATTCAAGCTTCTCTGAATTCATATTCTTCTAAGAGATGAATTCCATGCATAATAAACCCAGTAAGAAATTTCCAAAATGGCATATTGACGATGGCTTCGTGAAACAAGCTTGTCATTGAAAAAAGAAGGGATATGCATACGTTAGTCTGAATGAAGAAAATTACATTCAGCAAGCATCACAATAATTTTATTGAGACTCGTGATGTACACATATCCTTACAATTAATTGTTTGTACTATATATAGATACTACTTAATATGTAGATTTATTTTTTAATATTTTTTTGAGACTGTAACATGTAGCTTTGAATATTTGATTTTAAACTTAGTGTCCCAGCCATGGGACATGTTTCACTCCGTAAATGAAATTGCAAGTTAATGTGCTCTATAAAAGTCCTCTCATTTTTCACGTCTTAATTTTTTACACATTACATTCTTCTCAATCTTTTAATCGTATTATCTATCTTATATATTGTCTTTTACTTTCGACCATGGGACATTCTTCTCATGTTTCTCTATTTTGTATATATTGTCTTTTAATCAGTCCAAAATTGAGGAGAATATGAAAGTCAGATCAGAAATTCCAAGTACGAGCACACCATATATTTAAAATTATATCATGGACTTGCAAAATCCGTTTA